>NC_034178.2:69491490-69650771 GCF_002021735.2 Oncorhynchus kisutch
TAGAGACAGACAGACAGTGGTATTGGGGATTAAACATCCATTTACATAAACAACAGGTGTGCAGTTAAAATTGGCAAAAAACACACACATTTCTTCCCACAGGGCCGTGGGGTGAGACAGGGATGCAGCTTAAGCCCCACCCTCTTCAACATATATATCAACGAATGGGCGCGGGCACTAGAACAATCTGAAGCACCCAGCCTCACCTTACTAGAATCTGAAGTCAAATGTCTACTGTTTGCTGATGATCTGGTGCTTCTGTCACCAACCAAGGAGGGCCTACAGCAGCACCTAGATATTCTGCTTAGATTCTGCCAGACCTGGGCCCCTGACAGTAAATCTCAGTAAGACCAAAATAATAGTGTTCCAAAAAAGGTCCAGATGCCAGGACCACAAATACAAATTCCATCTAGACACCTTTGCCCTAGAGCACACAAAAAACTATACATACCTTGGCCTAAACATCAGCGACACAGGTAACTTAAACAAAGCTGTGAACGATCTGAGAGACAAGGCAAGAAGGGCATTCTATGCCATCAGAAGGAACATGAAATTCAACTTACCAATTAGGATCTGGCTAAAAATACTTGAATCAGTCATAGAGCCCATTGCCCTTTATGGTTGTGAGGTCTGGGGTCCGCTCACCATTCAAGAATTCACAAAATGTGACAAACACCAAATTGAGACTCGGCATGCAGAATGCTGCAACAATATCCTCCGTGTACAACGTAGAACACAAAATAATGCATGCAGAGCAGAATTAGGCCGATACCCACTAATCATCAAAATCCAGAAAAGAGCCTTTACATTCTACAACCACCTAAAAGGAAGAGATTCTCAAACCATCCATAACAAAGCCATCACCTACAGAGAGATGAACCTGGAGAAGAGTCCCCTAAGCAAGCTGGTCCTGGGGCTCTGTTCACAAACACAAACACACCCCACAGAGCCCCAGGACAGCGACACAATTACACCCAACCAAATCATGAGAAAACAAAAAGATAATTACTTGATACATTGGAAAGAATTAACAAAAAAACAGAGCAAACTAGAATGCTATTTGGCCCTAAACAGAGAGTACATAGTGGCAGAATACCTGACCACTGTGACTGACCCAAACTTAAGGAAAGCTTTGCCTATGTACAGACTCAGTGAACATAGCCTTGCTATTGAGAAAGGCCGCCGTAGGCAGACATGGCTCTCAAGAGAAGACAGGCTATGTGCTCACTGCCCACAAAATGAGGTGGAAACTGAGCTGCACTTCCTAACCTCCTGCCCAATGTATGACCATATTAGAGAGACATATTTCCCTCAGATTACACTGATCCACAAAGAATTTGAAAACAAACCCAATTTTGATAAACTCATATCTACTGGGTGAAATTCCACAGTGTGACATCACAGCAGCAAGATTTGTGACCTGTTGCCACGAGAAAAGGGCAACCAGTGAAGAACAAACACCATTGTAAATACAACCCATATTTATGTTCATTTATTTTCCCTTGTGTACTTTAACCATTTGTACACTGTTACAACACTGTATATATACACTATATATATATATATATGACATTTGTACTGTCTTTATTGTTTTGAAACTTCTGTATGTGCAATGTTTACTGTTAATTTTTATTGTCTATTTCACTTTTGTATATTATCTACCTCACTGGCTTTGGCCAATAAAGCCCCTTGAATTGAATTGAATTGAGAGAGAGGGAGAGGGAGAGTACCTGTGTGTCACACTGTGTTATTGTTGAGTCATCAAGGGGAGGTAGGTAGCTCTCTCAGCGTCAAGACAGGTACTATCAAGAGAAATACATTTGCATTGAACGAAAGGAGTACGATGTGTAGCAGGGAGAGAGAGAAACAGAAGGAAAACCTGTGGAGGAGTGTGTCAGACCAAGTTATTATTGAGTCCTGTGTGCTGTCTGTGGTAGGTACCTCTAGCAGGGTGAAGGTAAGGTTCTAGCTACAGGTCACTGGTAGAATGTCAGGACAGTTCTCAAGTCTTATTCTGAGATAAGCAGGCTACGGGTATCAGGTAAATCAATCAAATGTATTTATAAAGCCCTTTTTACATCAGCCGATTGCACAAAGTGCTGTACAGAAACCCAGCCTAAATCCCCCAAAACAGCAATCAATGCAGATGTAGAGACTGTAGGATTAGTATACATTGTCAACACTATGTCTGGCCAGAGAGGGATCACACAGGCAAATGCAACATCACCTCAGGTGTCCTGCCAAAACCAATATGTCAGCTGTTCACATTGGACTTCACAACAGAGATACTTATGTCCACATTGAACTTCACAACAGAGATACTTATGTCCACATTGAACTTCACAACAGAGATACTTATGTCCACATTGAACTTCACAACAGAGATACTTATGTCCACATTGAACTTCACAACAGAGATACTTATGTCCACATTGAAATTCACAACAGAGATACTTATGTCCACATTGAACTTCACAACAGAGATACTTATGTTAGCAAGACTCTGGATCAAAATGATCCACTTCAGACTTTTACAGAGCCGTTAAACAAGCGACCCAGTGATCTGACGACCAGATAAAAACATGTACAGTAAGTTTCAAAAGTCTTGTAAATCTTTCATTTAAAATGTCTTATATACAGGTTGTCCTTGACATTCTCCTTGTGTACCTCCCACCTTCTATACTGAAAATAGTTATATTTTGTCTACAGTATTTTTCAGAGCAAAAGGGACAAATCCTCAATCCTAGGTGCACAGCTCAGCAAAGCTGACTGGCTATATAGCTACAGAATATAACCAGCCTATTGTGGCGAAAAGCAGCAAAGCTGCCATAAAAATAACCTATGTGGAAAAAAGCCTCTGCAATCTCCAAAACGACCTCACATACTCACACATCTCCAACGTCCTCAGATGACAAACACAACACTGACAGTTTTATCCCAATATAATTTCATCATGTTTCCAATTATGTCAATTCATACAAATAAAATAAATGTGAATAGCTGCAGGAGGTAACTGCTATATTACTTATTAAATTAAGCCTAATTGAATGAATGAGCTAGTTTTATGTCCTTTGTCTCAGCCACAGACACAGTCAGTCAATCTTTTAACTTAATGGAAAAATTGAGAATTCTGTTAAGTAATTTATTTAGTAAAGTAATTAATTTCATAAGTGCGGATAAGGATGACAATTCACACATTACATATTCCACTGCTGAATGACATCGTCATGGTAAGATTAGCTTTCTTAATTAATGGAAATTGTAAAGTTAATGTTTGTAATAGTTTCGACTTCACTGGGGAGGATGTAATATTCAGATAAAATATAAAACGCAGACAGAAAGTTCATAAAGGAAACACAAGATGAAGAGGAGGAAGAGAAGTAGGAGGACGGTTGAGAAGGAGGGGTGGCAGAAAGAGGAGGAAGAGAAGTAGGAGGACGGTTGAGAAGGAGGGGTGGCAGAAAGAGGAGGAAGAGAAGTAGGAGGACGGTTGAGAAGGAGGGGTGGCAGAAAGAGGAGGAAGAGAAGTAGGAGGACGGTTGAGAAGGAGGGGTGGCAGAAAGAGGAGGAAGAGAAGTAGGAGGACGGTTGAGAAGGAGGGGTGGCAGAAAGAGGAGGAAGAGAAGTAGGAGGACGGTTTGAGAAGGAGGGGTGGCAGAAAGAGGAGGAAGAGAAGTAGGAGGACGGTTGAGAAGGAGGGGTGGCAGAAAGAGGAGGAAGAGAGTAGGAGGACGGTTGAGCAGGAGGGGTGGCAGAAAGAGGAGGAAGAGAAGTAGGAGGAAGGTTGAGAAGGAGGGGTGGCAGAAAGAGGAGGAAGAGAAGTAGGAGGACGGTTGAGAAGGAGGGGTGGCAGAAAGAGGAGGAAGAGAAGTAGGAGGACGGTTGAGAAGGAGGGGTGGCAGAAAGAGGAGGAAGAGAAGTAGGAGGACGGTTTGAGAAGGAGGGGTGGCAGAAAGAGGAGGAAGAGAAGTAGGAGGACGGTTGAGAAGGAGGGTGGCAGAAAGAGGAGGAAGAGAAGTAGGAGGAAGGTTGAGAAGGAGGGGTGGCAGAAAGAGGAGGAAGAGAAGTAGGAGGACGGTTGAGAAGGAGGGGTGGCAGAAAGAGGAGGAAGAGAAGTAGGAGGACGGTTGAGAAGGAGGGGTGGCAGAAAGAGGAGGAAGAGAAGTAGGAGGACGGTTGAGAAGGAGGGGTGGCAGAAAGAGGAGGAAGAGAAGTAGGAGGACGGTTGAGAAGGAGGGGTGGCAGAAAGAGGAGGAAGAGAAGTAGGAGGACGGTTGAGAAGGAGGGGTGGCAGAAAGAGGTGGAAGAGAAGTAGGAGGACGGTTGAGAAGGAGGGGTGGCAGAAAGAGGAGGAAGAGAAGTAGGAGGACGGTTGAGAAGGAGGGGTGGCAGAAAGAGGAGGAAGAGAAGTAGGAGGACGGTTGAGAAGGAGGGGTGGCAGAAAGAGGAGGAAGAGAAGTAGGAGGACGGTTGAGAAGGAGGGGTGGCAGAAAGAGGAGGAAGAGAAGTAGGAGGACGGTTGAGAAGGAGGGGTGGCAGAAAGAGGAGGAAGAGAAGTAGGAGGACGGTTGAGAAGGAGGGGTGGCAGAAAGAGGAGGAAGAGAAGTAGGAGGACGGTTGAAAAGGAGGGGTGGCAGAAAGAGGAGGAAGAGAAGTAGGAGGACGGTTGAGAAGGAGGGGTGGCAGAAAGAGGAGGAAGAGAAGTAGGAGGACGGTTGAGAAGGAGGGGTGGCAGAAAGAGGAGGAAGAGAAGTAGGAGGACGGTTGAGAAGGAGGGGTGGCAGAAAGAGGAGGAAGAGAAGTAGGAGGACGGTTGAGAAGGAGGGGTGGCAGAAAGAGGAGGAAGAGAAGTAGGAGGACGGTTGAGAAGGAGGGGTGGCAGAAAGAGGAGGAAGAGAAGTAGGAGGACGGTTGAGAAGGAGGGGTGGCAGAAAGAGGAGGAAGAGAAGTAGGAGGACGGTTGAGAAGGAGGGGTGGCAGAAAGAGGAGGAAGAGAAGTAGGAGGACGGTTGAGAAGGAGGGGTGGCAGAAAGAGGAGGAAGAGAAGTAGGAGGACGGTTGAGAAGGAGGGGTGGCAGAAAGAGGAGGAAGAGAAGTAGGAGGACTGTTGAGAAGGAGGGGTGGCAGAAAGAGGAGGAAGAGAAGTAGGAGGACGGTTGAGAAGGAGGGGTGGCAGAAAGAGGTGGAAGAGAAGTAGGAGGACGGTTGAGAAGGAGGGGTGGCAGAAAGAGGAGGAAGAGAAGTAGGAGGACGGTTGAGAAGGAGGGGTGGCAGAAAGAGGAGGAAGAGAAGTAGGAGGACGGTTGAGAAGGAGGGGTGGCAGAAGAAGAGGAGGAAGAGAAGTAGGAGGACGGTTGAGAAGGAGGGGTGGCAGAAAGAGGAGGAAGAGAAGTAGGAGGACGGTTGAGAAGGAGGGGTGGCAGAAAGAGGAGGAAGAGAAGTAGGAGGACGGTTGAGAAGGAGGGGTGGCAGAAAGAGGAGGAAGAGAAGTAGGAGGACGGTTGAGAAGGAGGGGTGGCAGAAAGAGGAGGGAAGAGAAGTAGGAGGACGGTTGAGAAGGAGGGGTGGCAGAAAGAGGAGGAAGAGAAGTAGGAGGACGGTTGAAAAGGAGGGGTGGCAGAAAGAGGAGGAAGAGAAGTAGGAGGACGGTTGAGAAGGAGGGGTGGCAGAAAGAGGAGGAAGAGAAGTAGGAGGACGGTTGAGAAGGAGGGGTGGCAGAAAGAGGAGGAAGAGAAGTAGGAGGACGGTTGAGAAGGAGGGGTGGCAGAAAGAGGAGGAAGAGAAGTAGGAGGACGGTTGAGAAGGAGGGGTGGCAGAAAGAGGAGGAAGAGAAGTAGGAGGACGGTTGAGAAGGAGGGGTGGCAGAAAGAGGAGGAAGAGAAGTAGGAGGACGGTTGAGAAGGAGGGGTGGCAGAAAGAGGAGGAAGAGAAGTAGGAGGACGGTTGAGAAGGAGGGGGTGGCAGAAAGAGGAGGAAGAGAAGTAGGAGGACGGTGATTGAGAAGGAGGGGTGGCAGAAAGAGGAGGAAGAGAAGTAGGAGGACGGTTGAGAAGGAGGGGTGGCAGAAAGAGGAGGAAGAGAAGTAGGAAGACGGTTGAGAAGGAGGGGTGGCAGAAAGAGGAGGAAGAGAAGTAGGAGGACGGTTGAGAAGGAGGGGTGGCAGAAAGAGGAGGAAGAGAAGTAGGAGGACGGTTGAGAAGGAGGGGTGGCAGAAAGAGGAGGAAGAGAAGTAGGAGGACGGTTGAGAAGGAGGGGTGGCAGAAAGAGGAGGAAGAGAAGTAGGAGGACGGTTGAGAAGGAGGGGTGGCAGAAAGAGGAGGAAGAAGAGTTGAGTGTCAGGCCAGGGGCTGGAGGATACAGTGATCCTAAGCCGTCATAGTGGGACATGAGTCGTCCTGACAGCAGCCCACGAGCAGCTGCACATTCCTCTGCACAACGCTGCTCTGCTCTCTGATATCTGTTCATTATTACCATGTTCACTACAGACCACCATTAGAAGACAGAAGAGGCTAATCATGTGGGATGGGATAATAAAACAATATAATATAACAATATACTGTATATTGTGTAACTTTTCATCTGACAGAAAGTGTTGGGAAAAATCTTTGACTGAGAAGGAAAAACAATCTCTGCTAATTATTTGGGCTGACATTGACTCAAATGGCTGGAGGGAATAGCGGCCATCTTGTGTTATTTTATGGGGGTGGGGTTCCGTGCTGATCTTGAAATGTTTTGTACATGATGTTTCCACCATCATTTCCTAAAAATACCTTCTGGACATCAGAACAGTTATCACTGACCTTGTTTTCGACGAGGACCTCTACTTCAATGAATCAGAGGCAAAAGACATGTTGATTATCCCAGGATCCAGGAACAAATCCACAGACACATGAAAATGGAGGAGACGGCACTACAGAGGCCGGCGTGCGGGATACCTGATGAGACTACGTCGGAGAGTGGATACACCGCCGCTACCCTACGTTCTATTGGCGAATGTGCAATCACTGGAGAATAAACTGGATGAGCTCCGTTCGAGACTATCCTACCAACGTAATCTGAAGAACTGTAATATCCTACGTTTCTCCGAGTCATGGCTGAACAAGGACATGGTAAATAGAAATCTAGCTGGTTTTCGATACATTGGCAGGACATAACGGTGACGTTGGGAAGCTCAGGGTAGGGGGTGTGTGTCTTTTTCTTAACAACAGCTTGTGTGCCATCTCTAATATTAAGGAAGTCTCAACGTTCTCCTCGCCTGAGTAAGAATACCTCATGATAAGCTGTAGACCACACTATTTACCAAGAGAGTTATCTATATTGTAGCTGACTATTTACTACCAAGAACCGATGCTGGCATTAAGACAGCACTCAACGAGCTGTATAAGGCCACAAGCAAAAAATAAAATGTTCACCCAGAGGCGGCACTCCTAGTGGCCGGTGACTTTAATGCAGGAAAACTGAAATCCTTTTGACCTCATTTCTACAAGCATGTCACCTGTGCAACTTAGAGGTGAAAAAAAATCTAGATCACCTTTTCTCCACACAACATAGACGCATACAAAGCTCGCCCTCCATTTGGCAAATCTGACCATAACTCTATCCTCTTTATAAGCAAAACTCACAGGAAGTACCAGTTACAAGCTCAATACGGAAATAGTCTGATGAAGCGGATGCAAAGCAACAGGACTGTTTCACTAGCACAGATAGGAATATGTTCCAGGATTAATAAAATGGCATTGAGGAGTTTAACAGAGCAGTCTCTGGCTTCCCCTCAGTGACTGTACATACATAGAAGCCATGAATTACAACATCCAGCCTTTAGTTCCCTCCGATGAACAATATAGAATCAAGATTGAATCCTACTACACCGGCTCTGGTGCTCATCAGATGTGGCAGGACTTACAAACTATCATGGATTACAAAGGGAAACCCAGCTGAGAGATGTCAAGCTAAAAACCTTATATTCTTGCTTTGAGGCTAGCAATACTGAACCATACATGAGAGCACCAGCTCTTCCAGATTACTGTGTGATCACGCTCTCCGTAGCTGATGTAAGACCTTTCAACAGGTCAAGACTAACAAGGCCGCAGGGCCAGACGGATTACCAGGACGCGCACTCAGAGCACGCACTGACCAGCTGGCAAGTGAATTCACTGACATTTTCAACCTCTCCTTGACCCAGTTTGTAATAACTACATGTTTCAAGCTGACCACCACAGTCCCTGTGCCCAAGAATGGCAAGGTAAACTATCTATATTAACAACTTCTTATGGCTGGGATCCCGTTAACGGGATCGATTTGACAACAGCCAGTGAAAGTGCAGGGCGCCAAATTCAAAACAACAGAAATCTCATAATTAAAATCCCTCAGACATAAGTATTTTACACCATTTTAAAGATAATCTTGTTGTTAATCCAACCACAGTGTCCGATTTCAAAAAGGCTTTACAACGAAAGCACAACATATCATTATGTTAGGTCAGCACCTATTCACAGAAAAACACAGCCATTTTTCCGGCCAAAGAGAGGAGTCAGAAAAAGCAAAAATAGAGATAAAATTAATCACTAACCTTTGATGATCTTCATCAGATGACACTCCTAGGACTTTATGTTACACAATACATGTATGTTGTGTTCGATAAAGTTCATATTTATATCCAAAAATCTCAGTTTACATTGGCGCGTTATGTTCAGTAACGTGTACTCTCTCTCTATGTTAACAAAGGGCTTTCCATTCTGTAGAGTGGAGCGAAAAGGGGGAAAGGTATTTATGGGGGGGGGGGGTCATAAACCTCCCCCAACAGGGCAACGTCATGCCAGTAGCCATGGTTCACATCAGCACCATCATCCCAGACACCCTGGACCCACTCCAATGTCTATACCACCCCAATAGATCCACAGATGACAGATCCACACTGCCTTTTCCCACCTGGACAAAGGGAGCACCTACTTGAGAATTCTGTTCATTGACTACAGCTCAGTGTTCAACACCTTAGTGCCCTCCAATCTCATCACTAAGCTAAGGACCCTGGGATTAAACACCTTCCTCTGCAACTGTATCCTGGACATCCTGACGGGTCGCCCCCCAGGTGGTGAGGGTAGGCAACAACACATCCGCCACGTTGACCCTCAACACGGCGGCCCTTCACATGCTTAGTCCTCTCCTGTACTTCCTGTTTACCTACGACTGCGTGGCCGCGAACGACTCCAACACCCTTATTAAGTTTGCAGATGACACGACAGTGGTAGGCCTGATCACCGACAACGATAAGACAGCCTATAGCGAGGGGGTCTGAGATCTGGCAGTGCGGTTACCAGGACAACTACTTCTCCCTGAACGTCAGCAAGACAAATGAGCTGAGGGCTACAGGAAACAGAGGGCCATGCATGCCCCCATCCACATCAACAGGGATGTTGTGGAGCAGGTTGAGAGTTTCAAGTTCCTAGTTGTCCAAATCACTAAGGATTTATCATGGTCTAAACACACCAACGCTGTTGTGAAGAGGGCACGGCAACACCTCTTCCCCCTCCTGAGGCTGAAAAGATTCAACAGCTGCACCATTGAGAGCATCTTGAATGGCTGCATCATCGCTTGGTACGGCAACTGCTTGGCATCCGACCGCAAGGCGCTACAGAGCTCCCTCACAGATTCAACCAGATACCCTGGCCCAGTCACAGATACAACAGTTACCCTGGCCCAGTCACAGAAAAAAACAGTTACCCTGACCCAGTCACAGATTCAACCAGATACCCTGACCCATTCACAGATACAACCAGTTACCCTGGCCCAGTCACAGATACAACCAGATACCCTGACCCATTCACAGATACAACCAGTTACCCTGACCCAGTCACAGATACAACCAGTTACCCTGGCCCAGTCACAGATACAACCAGTTACCCTGGCCCAGTCACAGATACAACCAGTTACCCTGGCCCAGTCACAGATACAACCAGTTACCCTGGCCCAGTCACAGATACAACCAGTTACCCTGGCCCAGTCACAGATTCAACCAGATACCCTGGCCTATTCACAGATACCCTGGCCCATTCACAGATACAACCAGTACCCTGGCCCAGTCACAGATTCAACCAGATACCCTGGCCCAGTCACAGATACAACCAGTTACCCTGGCCGAGTCAGAGATACAACCAGATACCATGGCCCAGTCACAGATACAACCAGTTACCCTGGCCCAGTCACAGATTCAACCAGTTACCCTGGCCCATTCACAGATACAACCAGTTACCCTGGCCCAGTCACAGATACAACCAGTTACCCTGGCCCAGTCACAGATAAAATCAGTTACCCTGGCCCAGTCACAGATTCAACCAGATACCCTGACCCATTCACAGATACAACCAGTTACCCTGGCCCATTCACAGATACCCTGGCCCATTCACAGATACAACCAGTACCCTGGCCCAGTCACAGATTCAACCAGATACCTTGGCCCAGTCACAGTTACCCTGGCCCATTCACAGATACAACCAGTTACCCTGGCCCAGTCACAGTTACACTGGCCCATCCACAGATACAACCTGTTACCCTGGCCCAGTCACAGTAACACTGGCCCAGTCACAGTTACACTGGCCCATTCATAGATACAACCAGTTACCCTGGCCCAGTCACTGGTAATCTTTCCTTGATCCTCGCTTCCTTCTCACAACGATTGGAGAAGAAGGAAACAAAGGGCCTCTCGTCCAATACAATAAGAAGGAGGAAGTCTGTAGGGAGGGAACTTGGACCTCTCGTCCAATACGATCAGAAGGAGGTCGTCCGTAGGGAGGGAACTTGGACCTCTCGTCCAATACGATAAGAAGGTGGAGGTCTGTAGGGAGGGAACCTTGGACCTCTCGTCCAATACGATTAAGTAGGCAAGGAGATAAGATCGAAAGGATCACAGAAAGACTCATTGAGATTGAGCCATTAGCTAGCACACTCTGAGAATACTAGCAAGGCTATGTGATGGTGGAGCATCACAACTTTAAACTACATGATGTGGTGATGGTGAAGACGTGATAGTCAACAAGGGTAACATTTCACACATAAACCTCAAATGGGAGCTGCATATTTGCCAATTCAGTGTTAAACTGCATATTGGTTCTGGGGTAAAGCATTATTGGGAGCTCTGTTACCCCCACTGCACTATCATTAGCCCTGAAGCTTCAGACACTTGTAGTCTGCACAGAATTATGGCTATTATGCAGATGCTGCTGGGACAAACACAATATGGCAATTATTATTTCACCCACACAAAGATAAAGATGCCTACTAGGATTTGCTACGGGTTTGATAGGATGACCCAGATTTAGCTCCCGCTACCACAGCTTTCCGTCCCACCTTCCTCCCTCTAGAAGGGACAGAGCTAGCTAATGCATTTGATGAGTTGGATAAGACTTGGATTAGATTGGATGTTATTCTGGGGTAGAAATAATAGATACATCACCAAAATGGTCAGGAAGTAGAGCACATGAAGGCATTCATTTAAACACTTACTCCCAAAGTGGTTCATCGTATGAACTGTGGTTTTGTGTAAACAAAAGGATACAGCCGGGGTAATTCACCAAAATATCAACCGTAGTTTATCATGGTACTCATGTCCTCGCCTGTCCTTCGCCTCCCATTCCACATTGAGCCCAGACTGTGGCTCTGTTACGTCACACAATGGATGACATTTCAGTTGTGACATGTCTGTTGAGGAAGAAGCAGAGGAAACCCAGCCAAGCTGACACCTTCGTGTGAAGGCAAGCAGTTAAGTAAAATAACACCAGACGGGTGAAAAGAAGGGACAGGGAGCGAGGAAGGGAGGGAGGAAGGGAGGAAGGAAGGAAGGAAGGAAGGAAGGAAGGGAGGGAGTGAGTAAGGGAGGGAGGAAGGGAGGAAGGGAGGGAGGAAGGGAGGAAGGGAGCGAGGAAGGAAGGAAGGAAGGAAGGGAGGGAGGGAGTAAGGGAGGGAGGAAGGGAGGAAGGAAGGGAGGAAGGGAGGAAGGAAGGTAGCGAGGAAGGAAGGAAGGAAGGGAGGGAGTGTGTAAGGGAGCGAGGAAGGGAGGAAGGAAGGTAGCGAGGAAGGGAGCGAGGAAGGAAGGAAGGAAGGAAGGAAGGAAGGAAGGAAGGAAGGAAGGAAGGGAGGGAGGGAGTAAGGGAGGGAGGAAGGGAGGAAGGAAGGGAGGAAGGGAGGAAGGAAGGGAGCGAGGAAGGAAGGAAGGGAGGGAGTGAGTAAGGGAGCGAGGAAGGGAGGAAGGAAGGGAGTGAGGAAGGAAGGAAGGAAGGAAGGGAGGGAGTGAGTGCAGATCCAGGAAAGCTAGCTACCTGACACATGATCGTGTTAGATTAGTTCAATGGGTGGAGCAGATGACTGGGAAGATGAACACAACACAGGAAATACTTGAAGTGCTTCCTGTTGGTAGGCTACTGCTTATGTAGTGCGTATGGTTTATGAAGCCCTGATGTAAGTAAAGAGGTACAGAGAACAAGAGGGCTTCACTTGGTTCCTCTGGAGCTACATTTTAACAGAGTGTCTCCATGTGTGAGTGTCAGTGGGCTGAATAATTGTGGACAGCAGCATGTAGAATGGGGAAACAGCCCAGTGTTATCCATGCATGACAACACAGCTGTAGGGCAGCAGAGGCCAGAGCTAGCCTAGCACAGTGTCCTAAAGCACCACGGTACACCCGCTGGAGGAAAGCACACGCACTGATACATGAACGCATGCACGCACACAAGCGTACACACACACACACATGCATACACACACAGATGTGGCCGTGCGCAAACAAACACACACACACACACACACACACACACACACACACATACAAACACACACAAACACACACAAACACATACAAGCACACACAAACACACACAAACACACATAAACACACACAAACACACACACACAGGAGGGACATACTAAGAATGCAAGCAGCAGCCTGTCTACCCTGATGATGTGGTAAAGAACTAACGTGAGATAGCAATTATCAGGATACTATACTGTTAACGGAAATATATGAACCATTATGAATCACGACATTACGTGCTCTGATTCTACCATTTTATCTCTGCTTGAATATTGCCGCTTGTAAGTGAATTGAATAACATCCGCACATTCAGTTTGATTGAATCACACATACAAAGACAGACATCGTGAATGTTTTCTATCAGCGTTGCTGCAGGGCAACCTCAGAACAGAAGGGTAAAAACAACTGGAATGAATGATATTGGTTATTTTAAAAGTGTTCCAGAATCCTCTTGAGTAACTGACAGACACAGGAGAATCGTTCCTTCAGCAGAAAAGCTTGAATTGATTAGAGTGAACAATATGCGGTGAAGAAGTCTCCCATATTCACTATTTATTGGTTTCTCTTCTAACCCTCAGTAGTAATCAGAGAGGGGAGATTGCCTGAGAGCTGACAGTCAGTCTTTGTGACAATAGGCGGGTGCGTGTGCGCGCGTCAATACATTACAATAGGCACACAGGGACAGGCCCTTCAACAACAAGGCCTGGAGGAGCCTGTTAAATATCCTCCTTTGTTAAATAAATAGGGGAGAAAAGGACAAATGATTTACGGCTATTGGACGATGCAGAGAGGATCCATTTCCACTACCACCTACTGAGGCCCCTACTGGGCTGGGTTTACTCACTACCACCTACTGAGGCCCCTACTGGGCTGGGTTTACTCACTACCACCTACTGAGGCCCCTACTGGGCTGGGTTTATGCACTACCACCTACTGAGGTCCCTACTGGGCTGGGTTTACTCACTACAACCTACTGAGGCCCTACTGGGCTGGGTTTACTCACTACCACCTACTGAGGCCCTACTGGGCTGGGTTTACTCACTACAACCTACTGAGGCCCCTACTGGGCTGGGTTTACTCACTACAACCTACTGAGGCCCTACTGGGCTTGATTTACTCACTACAACCTACTGAGGCCACTACTGGGCTTGATTGCCTCACTACAACCTACTGAGGCCCTACTGGGCTGGGTTTACTCACTACAACCTACTGAGGTCCCTACTGGGCTGGGTTTACTCACTATAACCTACTGAGGCCCTACTGGGCTTGATTTACTCACTACAGCCTACTGAGGCCCCTACTGGGCTTGATTTATTCACTACAACCTACTGAGGCCCCTACTGGGCTGGGTTTACTCACTACCACCTACTGAGGTCCCTACTGGGCTTCATTTACTCACTAGAACTTACTGAGGCCCCTACTGGGCTGGGTTTACTCACTATAACCTACTGAGGACCTACTGGGCTTAATTTACTCACTACAACTTACTGAGGCCCCTACTGGGCTTGATTTCCTCACTACCACCTACTGAGGCCCTACTGGGCTTGATTTACTCACTACAACTTACTGAGGCCCCTACTGGGCTGGGTTTACTCACTACAACTTACTGAGGCCCCTACTGGGCTGGGTTTACTCTCAGTCAAGGGATTCACATAGTGAGAAATTGGTGTTGAAACAGGAAGCTGGTGATTAACCTGCCTCCATTCATTTATCTCTTTTTGGAAACGAACCAAATGTAATGTAGGGCTGTAGTGAGGACCCAGTTCAGACAGAATCCATTTCCGTCACCACCTACTGAAACTGATTTATTGTCAGTCAGGTAGAAGACACCACACAGTCAGTCACCGTTAACTTTCTACAATGGGATGCTGCAGGAAAGATATACACTGAATGTATAAAACATTGGGTACATCTTCCTAATATTGAGTTGCACAGTTGTATAGTTGTACAGTTGTATAGTTGTACAGTTGTACAGTTGTATAGTTGTACAGTTGTACAGTTGTACAGTTGTACAGTTGCACAGTTGTATAGTTGTACAGTTGGCCATGCTGCTGCTCCAGTTTCAACTTCCACCTGACTGTGCTGCTGCTCTAGTTTCAACTGTTCTGCCTTATTATTATTCGACCATGCTGGTCATTTATGAACATTGAACATCTTGACCATGTTCTGTTATAATCTCCACCCGGCACAGCCAGAAGAGGACTGGCCACCCCACATAGCCTGGTTCCTCTCTAGGTTTCTTCCTAGGTATTGGCCTTTCTAGGGAGTTTTTCCTAGCCACCGTGCTTCTACACCTGCATTGCTTGCTGTTTGGGGTTTTAGGCTGGGTTTCTGTACAGCACTTTGAGATATCAGCTGATGTACGAAGGGCTATATAAATAAATTTGATTTGATTTGATTTACAGTTGTACAGTTGCACAGTTGTAAAGTTGTACAGTTGCACAGTTATACAGTTGCACAGTTGCACAGTTGTACAGTTGTACAGTTGCACAGTTGTACAGTTGTGCACAGTTGCCCAGTTATACAGTTGTACAGTTGTACAGTTGCACAGTTGTAAAGTTGTACAGTTGCACAGTTGCACAGTTGTACAGTTGCACAGTTGTACAGTTGTACAGTTGCACAGTTGTACAGTTGTATAGTTGTATAGTTGCACAGTTGCACAGTTGTACAGTTGTGCACAGTTTCACAGTTGTACAGTTGCACAGTTGTACAGTTGCACAGTTGCACAGTTGTACAGTTGTACAGTTGTACAGTTGCACAGTTGTACAGTTGTACAGTTGTGTCCAGTTGGCTGGATGTCATTTGGGTGGTGGACCATTCGTGAAAAACCCAGGAAACTGTTGAGCGTGAAACACCCAGCAGCGTAGCAGTTCTTGACACAAACCAGTGTGCCTGGTACCTACTACCATACCCTGCTCAAAGGCACTTCAATCTTGCCCCTTCACCCTTTGAACGGCACACAAACACAATCCATGTCTCAACTGTCTCGAGGCTTAACAATCCTTCTTTAACTTGTCTCCTCTCCTTCCTCTACACTGATTGAAGTGCATTTAACAATCAACAAGGGATCATAGCTTTCAGCTGGATTCCCCTGGTCAGTCTATGCCATGGAAAAAGCAGGTGTTCTTAATGTTTTGTGCTATCAGTATATGCATAGCTGCATGAAGTGGAGATATTGAAGGTGCTGCAACACTGGGATTGTACTGGTCCTGTTTTCATCCTCCATTAGGTACGTATGTTGTACAACTACACCTAATGACTACAACTACACTACACCTATTGACTACAACTACACTATACCTAATGACTACAACTACACTATACCTTTTATTTATTTATTTTTTATTTTACCTTTATTTAACCAGGTAGGCAAGTTGAGAACAAGTTCTCATTTACAATTGCGACCTGGCCAAGATAAAGCAAAGCAGTTCGACAGATAAAACGACACAGAGTTACACATGGAGTAAAAACAAACATACAGTCAATAATGCAGTATAAACAAGTCTATATACAATGTGAGCAAATGAGGTGAGAAGGGAGGTAAAGGCAAAAAAGGCCATGATGGCAAAGTAAATACAATATAGCAAGTAAAATACTGGAATGGTAGTTTTGCAATGGACGAATGTGCAAAGTAGAAATAAAAAGATAATGGGGTGCAAAGGAGCAAAATAAATAAATAAATTAAAATTAAATACAGTTGGGAAAGAGGTAGTTGTTTGGGCTAAATTATAGGTGGGCTATGTACAGGTGCAGTAATCTGTGAGCTGCTCTGACAGTTGGTGCTTAAAGCTAGTGAGGGAGATAAGTGTTTCCAGTTTCAGAGATTTTTGTAGTTCGTTCCAGTCATTGGCAGCAGAGAACTGGAAGGAGAGGCGGCCAAAGAAAGAATTGGTTTTGGGGGTGACTAGAGAGATATACCTGCTGGAGCGTGTGCTACAGGTGGGAGATGCTATGGTGACCAGCGAGCTGAGATAAGGGGGGACTTTACCTAGCAGGGTCTTGTAGATGACATGGAGCCAGTGGGTTTGGCGACGAGTATGAAGCGAGGGCCAGCCAACGAGAGCGTACAGGTCACAATGGTGGGTAGTATATGGGGCTTTGGTGATAAAACGGATTGCACTGTGATAGACTGCATCCAATTTGTTGAGTAGGGTATTGGAGGCTATTTTGTAAATGACATCGCCAAAGTCGAGGATTGGTAGGATGGTCAGTTTTACAAGGGTATGTTTGGCAGCATGAGTGAAGGATGCTTTGTTGCGAAATAGGAAGCCAATTCTAGATTTAACTTTGGATTGGAGATGTTTGATATGGGTCTGGAAGGAGAGTTTACAGTCTAACCAGACACCTAAGTATTTGTAGTTGTCCACGTATTCTAAGTCAGAGCCGTCCAGAGTAGTGATGTTGGACAGGCGGGTAGGTGCAGGTAGCGATCGGTTGAAGAGCATGCATTTAGTTTTACTTGTATTTAAGAGCAATTGGAGGCCACGGAAGGAGAGTTGTATGGCATTGAAGCTTGCCTGGAGGGTTGTTAACACAGTGTCCAAAGAAGGGCCGGAAGTATACAGAATGGTGTCGTCTGCGTAGAGGTGGATCAGGGACTCACCAGCAGCAAGAGCGACCTCATTGATGTATACAGAGAAGAGAGTCGGTCCAAGAATTGAACCCTGTGGCACCCCCATAGAGACTGCCAGAGGTCCGGACAGCAGACCCTCCGATTTGACACACTGAACTCTATCAGAGAAGTAGTTGGTGAACCAGGCGAGGCAATCATTTGAGAAACCAAGGCTGTCGAGTCTGCCGATGAGGATATGGTGATTGACAGAGTCGAAAGCCTTGGCCAGATCAATGAATACGGCTGCACAGTAATGTTTCTTATCGATGGCGGTTAAGATATCGTTTAGGACCTTGAGCGTGGCTGAGGTGCACCCATGACCAGCTCTGAAACCAGATTGCATAGCAGAGAAGGTATGGTGAGATTCGAAATGGTCGGTAATCTGTTTGTTGACTTGGCTTTCGAAGACCTTAGAAAGGCACGGTAGGATAGATATAGGTCTGTAGCAGTTTGGGTCAAGAGTGTCCCCCCCTTTGAAGAGGGGGATGACCGCAGCTGCTTTCCAATCTTTGGGAATCTCAGACGACACGAAAGAGAGGTTGAACAGGCTAGTAATAGGGGTGGCAACAATTTCGGCAGATAATTTTAGAAAGAAAGGGTCCAGATTGTCTAGCCCGGCTGATTTGTAGGGGTCCAGATTTTGCAGCTCTTTCAGAACATCAGCTGAATGGATTTGGGAGAAGGAGAAATGGGGAAGGCTTGGGCGAGTTGCTGTTGGGGGTGCAGTGCTGTTGTCCGGGGTAGGAGTAGCCAGGTGGAAAGCATGGCCAGCCGTAGAAAAATGCTTATTGAAATTCTCAATTATGGTGGATTTATCAGTGGTGACAGTGTTTCCTATCTTCAGTGCAGTGGGCAGCTGGGAGGAGGTGTTCTTATTCTCCATGGACTTTACAGTGTCCCAGAACTTTTTTGAGTTAGTGTTGCAGGAAGCAAATTTCTGCTTGAAAAAGCTAGCCTTGGCTTTTCTAACTGCCTGTGTATAATGATTTCTAGCTTCCCTGAACAGCTGCATATCACGGGGGCTGTTCGATGCTAATGCAGAACGCCATAGGATGTTTTTGTGTTGGTTAAGGGCAGTCAGGTCTGGGGAGAACCAAGGGCTATATCTGTTCCTGGTTCTAAATTTCTTGAATGGGGCATGTTTATTTAAGATGGTTAGGAAGGCATTTTTAAAAAATATCCAGGCATCCTCTACTGACGGGATGAGATCAATATCCTTCCAGGATACCCCGGCCAGGTCGATTAGAAAGGCCTGCTCGCAGAAGTGTTTCAGGGAGCGTTTTACAGTGATGAGTGGAGGTCGTTTGACCGCTGACCCATTACGGATGCAGGCAATGAGGCAGTGATCGCTGAGATCTTGGTTGAAGACAGCAGAGGTGTATTTAGAGGGGAAGTTGGTTAGGATGATATCTATGAGGGTGCCCGTGTTTAAGGTTTTGGGGAGGTACCTGGTAGGTTCATTGATTATTTGTGTGAGATTGAGGGCATCAAGTTTAGATTGTAGGATGGCTGGGGTGTTAAGCATGTTCCAGTTTAGGTCGCCTAGCAGCACGAACTCTGAAGATAGATGGGGGGCAATCAGTTCACATATGGTGTCCAGAGCACAGCTGGGGGCAGAGGGTGGTCTATAGCAGGCGGCAACGGTGAGAGACTTGTTTTTAGAGAGGTGGATTTTTAAAAGTAGAAGTTCAAATTGTTTGGGTACAGACCTGGATAGTAGGACAGAACTCTGCAGGCTATCTTTGCAGTAAATTGCAACACCGCCCCCTTTGGCAGTTCTATCTTGTCTGAAAATGTTGTAGTTTGGAATTAAAACTTCAGAATTTTTGGTGGTCTTCCTAAGCCAGGATTCAGACACAGCTAGAACATCCGGGTTGGCAGAGTGTGCTAAAGCAGTGAATAGAACAAACTTAGGGAGGAGGCTTCTAATGTTAACATGCATGAAACCAAGGCTATTACGGTTACAGAAGTCGTCAAAAGAGAGCGCCTGGGGAATAGGAGTGGAGCTAGGCACTGCAGGGCCTGGATTCACCTCTACATCGCCAGAGGAACATAGGAGGAGTAGAATAAGGGTACGGCTAAAAGCTATGAGAATTGGTCGTCTAGAACGTCTGGAACATAGAGTAAAAGGAGGTTTCTGGGGGCGATAAAATAGCATCAAGGTATAATGTACAGACAAATGTATGGTAGGATGTGAATACAGTGGAGGTAAACCTAGGTATTGAGTGATGAAGAGAGAGATATTGTCTCTAGAAACATCGTTGAAACCAGGAGATGTCATTGCATGTGTGGGTGGTGGAACTAATAGGTTGGATAAGGTATAGTGAGCAGGACTAGAGGCTCTACAGTGAAATAAGCCACTAAACACTAACCAGAACAGAAATGGACAAGACATATTGACATTAAGGATAGGCATGCTTAGTCGAGTGATCAAAAGGGTCCGGTGAGTGGAGAGGTTGGTTGGTGATTTAGACAGCTAGCCAGGGCATCGGTAGCAAGCTAGCATAGGATGGAGGTCTGTTAGCCACCCCTTACGTTCCGTCAGTAGATTAGTGGGGTTCCGTGTGGTAGAGGGGATTAATCCAAATCACACAACAACAACAAAAATAAAAACAATAGATATAGTTATAGAGGCCCAAGAAGAAAAGATAATAATAATAATTTAAAATAAAAAATATATAAATAAAAAAATAATAATAAAAAATTGTCCGATTGTCTATTCAGATAGCAGCCGGTAAGACAGCTAACGGTTAGCAGGCCGCAGATGGGCGTTCAGGTAACGTCGCGACGGAGGAGCCGGCCGAATAACTCCTTCGGGTAGATAACGTCGGCAGTCCAGTTGTGAAGGCCCGGTGGGGCTCCGCGAAGGCAGTAAAACGGGTCCGGATAGGTGACTGCAGCCCAGGTGTGATTGATGGAACTCAGGAGTGATTGACGGAGCTTGCTAGCTCCGGAATAATTGATGTTTGCTCCGGAATCGACGAAGGCCGATGGTCACACGGATAGCAGCTAGCTAGCTGTGAGATCCGGGTATGAATGTCCAGGGACATGGAGAGAAAAATTGGTCCGGTATGTTCCGTTCCGAGTTTCAGGCTAGCTTCTTGGAGTTTCTGGCTAGCTTCTTGGAGGATTACAGATCTGAGGTAAATAATATTTTTTTATAAATATACATTGGTGAGGCGGGTTGCAGGAGAGTGTTTTGAAGATGAGTTGATGGAAAATAAAAATAAAATGTATGTGAAAAAGTTGTAAATATATATATATACAGGACACGACAAGACGAGGACAAAAGACGTCTGAACTGCTATGCCACCTTGGAGATGAATAATGAATACAACTACACTATACCATATGACTACAACTACACTATACCTAATGAATACAACTACACTACACCTAATGACTACAACTACACTATACCTAATGACTACAACTAGACTATACCTAATGACTACAACTACACCATACCTAATGAATACAACTACACTATACTGAATGACTACAACTATACTCTACCATATGACTGTAACTAGACTATACCTAATGAATAGAACTAGACTATACCATATGACTGTAACTAGACTATACCTAATGAATACAACGACACTATACTTAATGAATACAACTACACTATACCATATGACTGTAACTACACTATACCTAATGAATACAACTAGACTATACCTCATGAATACAACTACACTATACCTAATGAATACAACTACACCATACCTAATGAATACAACTAGACTATACCTCATGACTACAACTAGACTATACCTAATGAATACAACTAGACTATACCTCATGACTACAACTAGACTATACCTAATGAATACAACTAGACTATACCTAATGACTACAACTACACTATACCTAATGACTACAACTACAAAATAGCTAATGAATACAACTACACTATACCTAATGAATACAACTACACTATACCTAATGACTACAACTACACTATACCTAATGACTACAACTACACTATACCTAATGAATACAACTACACTATACCTAATGAATACAACTACACTATACCTAATGACTACAACTACACTATGCCTAATGACTACAACTACACTATACCTAATGACTACAACTACACTATACCTAATGACTACAACTACACCATACCTAATGTCTACAACTACAAAATAGCTAATGAATACAACTACACTATACCCAATGAATACAACTACACTATACCTAATGACTACAACTACACTATACCTAATGACTACAAATACACTATACCTAATGAATACAACTACACTATACCTAATGAATACAACTACACTATACCTAATGAATACAACTACACTATACCTAATGACTACAACTACACTATACCTAATGACTACAACTACACTATACCTAATGACTACAACTAGACTATACCTAATGACTACAACTACAAAATAGCTAATGAATACAACTACACCATACCTAATGAATACAACTAGACTATACCTAATGACTACAACTAGACTATACCTAATGACTACAACTAGACTATACCTAATGACTACAACTACAAAATAGCTAATGAATACAACTACACTATACCTAATGAATACAACTACACTATACCTAATGAATACAACTAGACTATACCTAATGACTACAACTACAAAATAGCTAATGAATACAACTACACTATACCTAATGACTACAACTACACTATACCTAATGAATACAACTAGACTATACCTAATGACTACAACTACAAAATAGCTAATGAATACAACTACACTATACCTAATGACTACAACTACACTATGCCTAATGAATACAACTAGACTATACCTAATGAATACAACTATTCAATATCTAATGAATACAACTAACATATTAATCTGTTAGCATATCATTCAGTTAGCATATTAATCAGTTAGCATATCATTCGGTGAGCATATCTTTCAGTTAGCATATCATTCAGTTAGCATATCATTCACTTAACATTTTAATCAGTTAGTATATCATTCAGTTAACATATCGTTCAGTTAGCATATTAATCAGTTAAACATATCATTCAGTTAACATTTTAATCAGTTAGCATATCATTTAGTTAACATATTAATCAGTTATCATATCAATTAGTTAACATTTTAATCAGATAGCATATCATTCAGTTAACATATCATTCAGTTAACATATTAATCAGTTAACATATCATTCAGTTAACATATTAATCAGTTAACATATCATTCAGTTAACATATTAATCAGTTATCATATCATTCAGTTAACATATTAATCAGTTATCATATCATTCCCCCTAGCTGGATCCCCATTTGTTATATCACACAAATCACCCGTCTTGTGTGTGTGTGTGTGTGTGTGTGTGTGTGTGTGTGTGTGTGTGTGTGTGTGTGTGTGTGTGTGTGTGTGTGTGTGTGTGTGTGTGTGTGTGTGTGTGTGTGTGTGTGTGTGTGTGTGTGTGTGTGTTGCACTGTCATTTCCCTCAAGGTTCATTAGAAAGGCATAGGGGAGGAGAGGAGAGGCATGTCCAATGCAGCGTGGCTATGCAGAGTCTATTTGACAGAGAGCAGATTCAGGATAAATGGTGTGGACAGCATTACGACCATAGAGATAAATCAAGGAGTCATGACTCTCGCTATGATGACATTAGTGTCCAGGAAACTATCGGGGACACTCATAGATGAGGATGGATCCAGGGAGGACATCAAAAGGGCTTGAAATAAACCATCAACACTGACAGCCCAGTCTCAACAGAAATACACTACATGACCAAAAGTATGTGGACACCTGCTTGTCGAACATCTCATTCCAAAAATCAGGGACATTAATATGGAGTTGGTCCCCCCTTTGTTGCTATAACAACCACCACTCTTCTGGGAAGGCTTTCCACTAGATGTTGGAACATTGCTGCGTGGACTTGCTTCCATTCAGCCACAAGAGCATTAGTGAGGTCGGGCTTGGCTCTCGGTCGGCATTCCAATTCATCCCAAAGGTGTTTGATGGGGTTGAGGTATAGACCTCGCTTTGAGCACGGGGGCATTGTGATGCTGGAACACAAAAGAGCATTCCCCAAACAGTAGCCAAAAAGTGAGAAGCACAGAATTGTCTAGAATGTCATTGTATGCTGTAGCATTAAGATTGCCCTTCACTGGAACTAAGGGGCTTAGACCGAACCATGAAAAACATCCCCAGACCATTATTCCTCCTCCACCAAACTTTACAGTTGGCAATATACATTGGGACAGGTAGCGTAGTCCTGGCATCTGCCAAACCCAGATTCGTCCGTCAGATCGTGAAGCGTGATTCATCACGCCAGAGAACGCGTTTCCACTGCTCCAGAGTACAATGGCGGCGAGCTTTACACCACTCCAGACCACGCTTGGCATTGTGCATGGTGATCTTAGGCTTGTGTGAGGCTGCTCGGCGATGGAAAGCAGCTCCCAACGAACAGTTCTTGTACTGACGTTGCTTCTAGAGGTAGTTTGGAACTCGGTAGTGAGTGTTACAACCCGAGGACAGAGGATTTTTACACGCTACGCACTTCAGCACTGTGTGGTCCAGTTCTGTGAGCTTGTGTGGTCTACCACTTTGCGGCTGAGCCGTTGTTGCTCCTAGTCGTTTCCACTTCACAATAACAGCACTAGCAGGGCAAAAAATGTGATGAATTGACTCGTTGGAAAGGTGGCATCCTTTTATGGTACCACGTTGAAAGTTACTGAGATTTTCAATAAGGCCATTCTACTGCCAATGTTTGTCTATGGAGATTGCATGGCGGTGTGCACAATTTTATACACCTGGCAGCAATGGATGTGGCTGAAAAAGCAGAATCCACTCATTTGAAAAGGTGTCCACATACTTCTGGCCATGTAGTGCAGTAATATTGCTGTAAATAGGTCTTCATTTGAACAAATTAAGGAAATACAGCATTTGGCCACGTGTTGGGAAACAAACAGATGCTCTGTACACACACCACGGTATGTGTGTACATTTGTGTATTCAGTATGTATACAGTTATTTGTTATTTGTATACAGTTATTTGTGTATACAGTATGTGTGTTCCCAGCCATTGATCTCAACTTATCACAGCCACAAAAGCACAATAGTGGAAGAACAGCATAATAACATAATAACATTAACAACATTAATAACGGCATTAGAACATTAAGAACAGGATAATAACATTAATAACAGCATTAGAACATTAAGAACAGGATAATAACATTAATAACAGCATTAGAACATTAAGAACAGGATAATAACATTAATAACATTAATAACAGCATTAGAACATTAAGAACAGGATAATAACATTAATAACATTAATAACAGCATTAGAACATTAAGAACAGGATAATAACATTAATAACAGCATTAGAACATTAAGAACAGGATAATAACATTAATAACATTAATAACAGCATTAGAACATTAAGAACAGGATAATAACATTAATAACGGCATTAGAACATTAAGAACAGGATAATAACAGTAATAACAGCATTAGAACATTAAGAACAGGATAATAACATTAATAACAGCATTAGAGCATTAAGAACAGGATAATAACATTAATAACGGCATTAGAACATTAAGAACAGGATAATAACATTAATAACATTAATAACAGCATTAGAACATTAGGAACAGGATAATAACATTAATAACATTAATAACAGCATTAGAACATTAAGAACAGGATAATAACATTAATAACATTAATAACAGCATTAGAACATTAAGAACAGGATAATAACATTAATAACGGCATTAGAACATTAAGAACAGGATAATAACATTAATAACATTAATAACAGCATTAGAACATTAAGAACAGGATAATAACATTAATAACAGCATTAGAACATTAAGAACAGGATAATAACATTAATAACGGCATTAGAACATTAGGAACAGGATAATAACATTAATAACAGCATTAGAACATTAAGAACAGGATAATAACATTAATAATGGCATTAGAACATTAAGAACAGGATAATAACATTAATAACATTAATAACAGCATTAGAACATTAAGAACAGGATAATAACATTAATAACATTAATAACAGCATTAGAACATTAAGAACAGGATAATAACATTAATAACATTAATAACAGCATTAGAACATTAAGAACAGGATAATAACATTAATAACATTAATAACAGCATTAGAACATTAAGAACAGGATAATAACATTAATAACAGCATTAGAACATTAAGAACAGGATAATAACATTAATAACGGCATTAGAACATTAAGAACAGGATAATAACATTAATAACATTAATAACAGCATTAGAACATTAAGAACAGGATAATAACATTAATAACAGCATTAGAACATTAAGAACAGGATAATAACATTAATAACATTAATAACAGCATTAGAACATTAAGAACAGGATAATAACATTAATAACAGCATTAGAACATTAAGAACAGGATAATAACATTAATAACAGCATTAGAACATTAAGAACAGGATAATAACATTAATAACAGCATTAGAACATTAAGAACAGGATAATAACATTAATAACATTAATAACAGCATTAGAACATTAGGAACAGGATAATAACATTAATAACAGCATTAGAACATTAAGAACAGGATAATAACATTAATAACATTAATAACAGCATTAGAACATTAAGAACAGGATAATAACATTAATAATGGCATTAGAACATTAAGAACAGGATAATAACATTAATAACAGCATTAGAACATTAGGAACAGGATAATAACATTAATAACAGCATTAGAACATTAAGAACAGGATAATAACATTAATAACGGCATTAGAACATTAAGAACAGGATAATAACATTAATAACATTAATAACAGCATTAGAACATTAAGAACAGGATAATAACATTAATAACATTAATAACAGCATTAGAACATTAGGAACAGGATAATAACATTAATAACAGCATTAGAACATTAAGAACAGGATAATAACATTAATAACATTAATAACAGCATTAGAACATTAAGAACAGGATAATAACATTAATAACATTAATAACAGCATTAGAACATTAGGAACAGGATAATAACATTAATAACAGCATTAGAACATTAAGAACAGGATAATAACATTAATAACAGCATTAGAACATTAAGAACAGGATAATAACATTAATAACGGCATTAGAACATTAAGAACAGGATAATAACATTAATAACAGCATTAGAACATTAAGAACAGGATAATAACATTAATAACAGCATTAGAACATTAAGAACAGGATAATAACATTAATAACAGCATTAGAACATTAGGAACAGGATAATAACATTAATAACAGCATTAGAACATTAAGAACAGGATAATAACATTAATAACATTAATAACATTAATACAATTAATAACAGCATTAGAACATTAAGAACAGGATAATAACATTAATAACGGCATTAGAACATTAAGAACAGGATAATAACATTAGGAACAGGATAATAACATTAATAACAGCATTAGAACATTAAGAACAGGATAATAACATTAATAACAGCATTAGAACATTAAGAACAGGATAATAACATTAATAACATTAATAACAGCATTAGAACATTAAGAACAGGATAATAACATTAATAACATTAATAACAGCATTAGAACATTAGGAACAGGATAATAACATTAATAACAGCATTAGAACATTAAGAACAGGATAATAACATTAATAACATTAATAACAGCATTAGAACATTAAGAACAGGATAATAACATTAATAACATTAATAACAGCATTAGAACATTAGGAACAGGATAATAACATTAATAACAGCATTAGAACATTAAGAACAGGATAATAACATTAATAACATTAATAACAGCATTAGAACATTAAGAACAGGATAATAACATTAATAACGGCATTAGAACATTAAGAACAGGATAATAACATTAATAACATTAATAACAGCATTAGAACATTAAGAACAGGATAATAACATTAATAACGGCATTAGAACATTAAGAACAGGATAATAACATTAATAACATTAATAACGGCATTAGAACATTAAGAACAGGATAATAACATTAATAACATTAATAACATTAATAACGGCATTAGAACATTAAGAACAGGATAATAACATTAATAACAGCATTAGAACATTAAGAACAGGATAATAACATTAATAACAGCATTAGAACATTAGGATCAGGATAATAACATTAATAACATTAATAACAGCATTAGAACATTAAGAACAGGATAATAACATTAATAACATTAATAACAGCATTAGAACATTAAGAACAGGATAATAACATTAATAACGGCATTAGAACATTAAGAACAGGATAATAACATTAATAACAGCATTAGAGCATTAAGAACAGGATAATAACATTAATAACAGCATTAGAACATTAAGAACAGGATAATAACAGTAATAACAGCATTAGAACATTAGGAACAGGATAATAACATTAATAACGGCATTAGAACATTAAGAACAGGATAATAACATTAATAACATTAATAACGAATGAATACAACTAGACTATACCTAATGAATACGGCTGCAGTGGTAATATCGACACCCTCCTGCATCTGACGGACGATGTTACCACTGCAGCCGGATTGAGGAGGGGGTCGATATTACCACTGCAGCCAGATGCAGGAGGGTGTCGATATTACCACTGCAGCTAGATACAGGAGGGTGTCGATATTACCACTGCAGTCGGATGCAGGAGGGTGTCGATATAACCACTGCAGCCAGATGCAGGAGGGTGTCGATATAACCACTGCAGCCAGATGCAGGAGGGTGTCGATATTACCACTGCAGCCAGATGCAGGAGGGTGTCGATATTACCACTGCAGCCAGATGCAGGAGGGTGTCGATATTACCACTGCAGCCGGATGCAGGAGGGTGTCGATATTACCACTGCAGTCAGATGCAGGAGGGTGTCGATATTACCACTGCAGCCGGATGCAGGAGGGTGTCGATATTACCACTGCAGCTAGATGCAGGAGGGTGTCGATATTACCACTGCAGTCAGATGCAGGAGGGTGTCGATATAACCACTGCAGCCAGATGCAGGAGGGTGTCGATATTACCACTGCAGCCAGATGCAGGAGGGTGTCGATATTACCACTGCAGCCGTATGCAGGAGGGTGTCGATATTACCACTGCAGCCAGATGCAGGAGGGTGTCGATATTACCACTGCAGCCGGATGCAGGAGGGTGTCGATATTACCACTGCAGCCGGATGCAGGAGGGTGTCGATATTACCACTGCAGCCGGATGCAGGAGGGTGTAGTAGCCTATACAGGAGGGTTAACAGCAGGCTGTTAGTCAGGCTGACAGGTCCTAAGCTTCACCCTGAGAGGAGAAAAACCTCTGTCTATAAATCCAACCGACAGAGATCTTTATTGTCCATGTCTGACAGGCACTGTCATTGGACCTGCTGATGTGTGGCTGCGCAGACACACACACACACACACACACACACACACACACACACACACACACACACACACACACACACACACGCACGAGTGGCTGTGGACATTTGTCTTAACGCTAGCCTACCACTCCACTCTGCCACCTGAGAACAGCTAGAACACAGACAGAAAACGATTGGTTTTTGCTGTTGCCGGTGTTCATTGTTTATTTTCCTGCGTGGACAAATAGCAGCACAGTAAGATATGTTTGGTCTTGGTATCGTTCAACACCAGCTAGTCAACCACTAGCAGTAGCTATGAGTCAGGCACTTGAGATTACAGAAGTTCTGTCTAAAAAAAAACACATCACAGTTCAAAAAAGATTCAACTTATTATGTTATGGGACTAGAGAAATCGATAAAAATGCAGGTAAAATACACTAAATTACCAAAAATATGTGGACACCTGCTGGATCTCGCTTTGTGCACGGGGGCATTTTCATGCTAAAACAGGGAAAGGGGCCATCCCCAAACTTCCCAAGTTGGAAGCACAGAATCGTTTAAAACAGGGGTGTCAAACCCTGTTCCTGGAGAGCTAACCTGTAGGTTTTTTGCTCCAACCCCAGTTGTAACTAACCTGGTTCAGCTTATCAACCAGCTAATTATTACAATCAGGGGGGCTAGATTAGGGTTGGAGTGAAAACCTACAGGATGGTAGCTCTCCAGGAAACAGGGATGGAGAGCCCCGGTTTAGAATGTCATTGTAAGCTGTAGCGTTAAGATTTCCCTTCACTGGAACGAAGGGGTCTGAACCATGATAAACAGCCCCAGACCATTAATCCTCATCCACCAAACTTTACAGTTGTCACTATGCATTGGGGCAGGTAGCGTTTTCCTGGCATCCGCCAAACACAGATTTGTCCGTCGGCCTGCCAGATGGTGAAGGTTGATTCATCACTCCAGAAAACCTGTGTCCACTGCTCCAGTCCAATGGCGGCGAGCTTTACACCACTCCAGCTGACGCTTGGCATTGTGCATGGTGACCTTAGGCTTGTGTGCGGCTGCTCGGCCATGGAAACCCATTTCATGAAGCACCTGACGAACAGTTCTTGTGCTGATGTTGCTTCTGTAACAGTATAACTTTAAACCGTCCCCACGCCCATACCCGGGCGCGAACCAGGGACCCTTGTTGGGGAATAATCAGAATTGGTGGGTAACATAGATAAGATGTTTTATATTCATCATATGCTTATGAGTTATTTCTCATAAGAATGTATTTTGTTGTACTATAGTGGTGGCCATTGGCAGTTATCTGTTCTATGTCAAGACTAAGTTGCATGGGCCGTAGAGAGGGGAGAGGTCAAGGTGTCATCATGTGTAAACATATCTTTTGCTCTTTTGCTCCACTGTGTCTGTGTGCCAGTCACTCCCTACTTTTCCCATCGGGGAGAGGAGGATGGCAGTGTCTGGAATCATTCTATGTTCCCTCTTTTGTTGTTCCTATCTTGACCTATAGCCCCACTCTCCTCTCCGTGAGTTTGTCCAGGATTGGTTGTATTTAGAATTGGTTGTATCTAAATGACAATTTGATATATATCATAGGGTGGGGGTAATGTCTTGGTACCATTTTGTACCAAGGACGAGATAAGAGCTTTGTTTAGGAGACCAAACTGAAGGATAATTTATAGCCCACTCTGTCTGACTAGGGGATATTCCTCTGAAGTAAAGTTTTCCCTGTGTAAGTTCCTAAGACCTGTGGTTTGTCATGTCGTCTAGGGGGGGTGGATCTTTGCTATAAAGGATCCCATTTGCCATTATGTTGGGCACTCTCAACTTTTCATTAGAGATACTGAACTGTTGAAAGTCAAAATGCTATTGCAAAAGCTTAATTATTATTAAAGGTGAAGATTAAGAATAACTCTGACTCGTGTGTGATTTGCTCTCTCATCAGTTGGTAATTAAGGAAATTTCCACGACACCCTCTGTACACATCAACAACAGTCACCCACGAAGCATCGTTACCCATCGCTCCACAAAAGCCTCGGCCATTGCAGAGCAAGGGGAACTACTACTTCAAGGTCTCAGAGCAAGTGACGTCACCGACTGAAACGCTATTTAGCGCAGACCACCGCTAACTAAGCTAGCCGTTTCACATCCGTTACACCAGCACCACCGCTAACTAAGCTAGCCGTTTCACATCCGTTACACCAGCACCACCGCTAACTAAGCTAGCCGTTTCACATCCGTTATACCAGCACCACCGCTAACTAAGCTAGCCGTTTCACATCCGTTACACCAGCACCACCGCTAACTAAGCTAGCCGTTTCACATCCGTTACACCAGCACCACCGCTAACTAAGCTAGCCGTTTCACATCCGTTACACCAGCACCACCGCTAACTAAGCTAGCCGTTTCACATCCGTTACACCAGCACCACCGCTAACTAAGCTAGCCGTTTCACATCCGTTACACCAGCACCACCGCTAACTAAGCTAGCCGTTTCACATCCGTTACACCAGCACCACTGCTAACTAAGCTAGCCGTTTCACATCCATTACACCAGCACCACCGCTAACTAGCTAGCCGTTTCACATCCGTTACACTTCAAAAGGCATTTTGGAACTCGGTAGTGAGTGATGCAACCAAGGACAGACGATTTTTACGCGCTTCAGCTCCCGGTGGCCCCATTCTTCTGTGGCCTACCACTTCACGGCTGAGCCGTTGTTGCTTCTAGACGTTTCCACTTCACAATAACAGCACTTTCAGTTGAGCGGGGCAGCTCTAGCAGGGCAGAAATTTGACATACTGACTTGGAAAGGTAGCATGCTATGACGGTGCCACGTTGAAAGTCCCTGAGACTTTTCAGTGAGGCCATTCTACTGCCAATGTTCGTCTATGGAGATTGCATGGCGGTGTGTTCGATTTTATACACATGTCAGCAACGGGTGTGGCTGAAATATCCAAATCCACTCATTTGAAGGGGTGTCCACATACTTTTGTATATATACTGTATAATGTATAATTTCTTCTATACACACACCATAAATGCACACTCTTTATTCTGAGTACTGTTCACTCTCCGGGGGGCTATTAGAGCAATAGTGTAGTAACACCAGTCCACAAGGGACCGTATCTCTGGGTCTAGAAGTCTAAGTGTCAGACCAGAATTGAAATTCTGCATTACATTCAAAGTAACTATTTAGGTCTGCAGTGGACGTTTGGGTAGCCTTGTAAAAATAAAGTAACATTGGGTCAGGATCGTAAGGCCCAGTGAACATGGGAGTGGAGGTCTCGGCATCCCAGTGGACTGGTGACTACAGCTCTGGGACTAAAGGTCTTGGGTAGATGTCCGTAGCACTGTAGACTGAAGACTGTAGTTCTAAGCCAGCGGTAAGGGTCCCCAGGATCCTGTCTCTAAGGCCCTGGCCTGTATGTAGCCCTCACTGTTTACAACAACACTGCTGAACACAGCAGACAGGGCTCACACACACACACACAAAGGCACAAACACACACACAAACAAAGGCATAAATGCACACACACACACAAAGGCACAAACGCACACACAGAAGCACAAAGGCCTCATTTACAGTATAGTTGCTGGAGACTTTAACAAAGAAAGCAAATCTGAGGAAACCTGCTACCAAACTTCTATCAACACATTGCCTGTAGTACTCGCGCTTCAAAAACTCTCAACCACCGATATTCTCCTTTCCGGCATGGCTACAAGTCCCTCCTCCGGCTTTCCCTTCGGCAAATCAGATAAAGACTACATTCTGCTCCTCCTTTCCTATAGGCCGAAACTACAACAGGAAGTACCCATACTAAGTTCTGTTTAACACTGGTCTGACCAATCGGAATCCATGCTTTAAGATTGTTTTGATCACGCGGACTGGGATATGTTCTGGGTTGCCTCTGAGAATAACATAGACTTATACACTGACACAGTGACTGAGTTCATCAGGAAGTGTATAGGGGATGTGTTATTTCATCGTTTTGATGTCTTCACTATTATTTTACAATGTAGAAAAATGTCAAAATAAAGGAAAACCTTTGAATGAGAAGGTGTGCCCAAACTTTTGGCTGGTACTGTAAATACTCAGACATTGCTCGTCCTAATATTTATACATTTCTTAAATCCATTCTTTTACTTTTAAATGTGTGTGTATTGTTGTGTATTGTTAGATATTACTGCACTGTTGGAGCTAGGAAAACAAGAATTTTGCTACACCAGCAATAACATCTGCTAAAACCTTACATTTTCCTAGCCAACAGAGGGATTCAGCAATCAAAGACAGGCTTGCTAACAGACCTAACTGAATACATAGGAATCCCATCATCTTCTCCATCAGTCCAGTCAGTCATATATTTACAGCACGGAAAACGTGGGCCATGGAGAGATACCCATCTACAGTTTACTTACATATAGGCAGTTAGTTAAATGGAACATAATTGGTTCTACTGTGAATCAGAGGGCTGGATTATTCTCAGCACTTATATAGTCTGGCACGGTTGTACCTACCTAGGTCCTAGGAGAGAATAAAGTGTTTGTTAGGCTAAATACAGCACGAAGGACTGCAGCGAGAGAAAGAGAAAGAGCAAGTGAGAGAAAGGACAGAGAGAGAGAGAGAAAAAGAGAGAAGATTTTTCTGCTGTCATCGTATCTAATGTCTAGCTGGGCTAGTTGTCTAGCTTCAGTCATTGTGGTATATCCCACTACCACATTACCAATGCTACTACACTAATACTACAGAACAGGAATAGTGATGCGGCTCTTATTCAGGTTTATAGATCCCATGAGTCATGACTACAAGATAACAGGAATAGTGATGCTGCTCTTATTCAGGTTTATAGATCCCATGAGTCATGACTACAAGATAACAGGAATAGTGATGCTGCTCTTATTCAGGTTTATAGATCCCATGAGTCATGACTACAAGATAACAGGAATAGTGATGCTGCTCTTATTCAGGTTTATAGAACCCATGAGTCATGACTACAAGATAACAGGAATAGTGATGCTGCTCTTATTCAGGTTTATAGATCCCATGAGTCATGACTACAAGATAACAGGAATAGTGATGCTGCTCTTATTCAGGTTTATAGATCCCATGAGTCATGACTACAAGATAACAGGAATAGTGATGCTGCTCTTATTCAGGTTTATTTCAGCAGTAGGTCAGGAAATACATAGGTCATATTTAGAAAGTAATCATTAAGATCAAACAAACAAGAGAGAGGCATCAAATCCAAAGGAACTGAACAATATTAAGTAATGCTATAGATGGATAGAAAGTAGTGTAGAAACCTACCAAAAAACACTATAAGGCAACAACAAATTCAATTGTTTTAAGACAACTTCCTGGAAAAAAAACGTTTCATTGTAATAAAGGTGTAACTTGTCAGTAGAATGCCTTAACAGTATATTTAAACGTTCAGCTTCCCGACCAAATCTAAAAAATGTCAAACAGACAACCTAAGAAAATTGAAAACAATGACAAATGCAAAAACCTAAGAAATAAATTGAGAAACCTATCCAACCAAAAAACATAGAGACCCAGAAAACCTGAGTATACACCTTCACTAAAACAATACAGAAGTACACTATGGAAAAAGGAACAGCACGTCAGAAATCAGCTCAATGTAAATGAAGAATCCATAGAATCCATAGAATCCATAGAATCCATAGAATCCATAGAATCCATAGAATCTATAGAATCTATAGAATCCATAGAATCTATAGAATCCATAGAATCCATAGAATCCATAGAATCCATAGAATCCATAGAATCCATAGAATCCATAGAATCCATCTATAACAAAGAACAAATGGCAAAAACAGAAACATGATTCATTATAAATCTTAGAATCAGCTATTGAAGACAACCAAAACCCACTGGATTATCCAATTACATTGAATTGAACTATAGGACAAAATACAAACCAGCCAACCCAAAAAGGACTGTGGGGTTGATGGTATCCTCAATGACATGATAAAATATACATACCACAAATTCCAATTGGCTATAGTTAAACTCTTGAACATTATCCTCAGCTCTGGCATCTTCGCCAATATTTGGAACCAAGGACTGATCACCCCAATCCACAAAAGTGGAGACAAATTTGACCCCAATAACTACCGTGGAATATGCGTCAACAGCAACCTTGCAAAATCCTCTACATTATGATTAATAGCAGACTTGTACGTTTCCTCAGGGGAAACAATGTACTGAGCAAAGGTCAAATTGTCTACCAAATTACTGTACAACAGACTACGTATTCACGCTGCATACCCTAATTGACATACAAACAAACCAAAACAAAGGGCTAGGTCTTCTCATGCTTTGTTGATTTCAAAAAAGTTTTTGACTCAATTTGGCATGAAGGTCTGCTATACAAACTGATGGAAAGTGGTGTTGGGGGAAAAACATACGATATGATAATAATCCACAAACAACAAGTGTGCAGCTTAAGCCCTACCATCTTAAACCTATGGTATATCTCAACAAGTTGGCGAGGGCACTAGAACAGTCTGCAGCACCCGGCCTCACTCTACTAGAATCTGAAGTCAAATGTCTACTGTTTGCTGATGAACTGGTGCTTCTGTCCCCTAACAAGGAGGGCCTACAGCAGCACCTAGATCTTCTGCAAAGATTCTGACAGTAAATCTCAGTAAGACCAAAATAATGGTGTTCCAAAAAGGTCCCGTTGCCAGGACCACAAATACAAATTCCATCTAGACACCATTTCCCTAGAGCAGGAATTCCCAAACTGGGGTACGCACAATGCGTCGGGAGTACTCCAAATGGAAATGGGATTCCCATTTTACATTTATTTTTATTTTTTATTCTTCACATTTTCAATCAGTCCATTTATTGGGACAATGCTGGGTGGGAAGGCACAACAAATATATACAAACAATTCCTTCATCAAACAACACTGTTTCACAACGCATCAGTGACATGGCAGGAGATGTTTTGAAACAATTACTGCTTTGCATACAAGCCAGTGAATTATACAAACCACTGGAAACCAGGACAGGATTTTTTTAAGTACTAGACAGCTTTGTGACATCAAATGGACTTTGGTAATCAAGATGTGTTGGTATCTGTAATGATGGAGCAAAAGCCATGACAGGGAGACATAGTGGAGTGGTAACGCGTGTGCAAGCAGTTGCTCCCGACAACATTTGGGTACACTGCAGCATCGACCGAGAGGCTCTTGGGTACACTGCAGCATCCACCGAGAGTCTCTTGGGTACACTGCAGCATCCACCGAGAGGCTCTTGGGTACACTGCAGCATCCACCGAGAGGCTCTTGGGTACACTGCAGCATCCACCGAAAGGCTCTTGGGTACACTGCAGCATCCACCGAGAGGCTCTTGTGTACACTGCAGCATCCACCGAGAGGCTCTTGGGTACACTGCAGTATCCACGAGAGGCTCTTGGGTACACTGCAGCATCCACCGAAAGGCTCTTGGGTACACTGCAGCATCAACCGAGAGGCTCTTGGGTACACTGCAGCATCAACCGAGAGGCTCTTGGGTACACTGCAGCATCAACCGAGAGGCTCTTGCTGCCAAAGGAATGCCTGACAGTTTGAAAGACGTTTTGGACACTACAGTGAAAATGGTTAACTTTGCAAGGCCTGACCTCTTGTGCATTTTCTGCACTATGCAATGATATGAGCAGCAACCATTTAACGCTTTTACAACATACAGAAGTGTACTGGTTATCAAGGGGCAAAGTATTGAACGTTTTTTTAAATTGAGAGACGAGCTTAAAGTTTTCTTTACTGACCATAATTTTCACTTGTCTGACCGCTTGTATGATGACGAGTTTCTCACACTTTCTGGCCTATCTGGGTGATGTTTATTCTCTCCTGAATGATCTGAATCTAGGATTACAGGGTCTCTCTGCAACTATATTCAATGTGCGGAACAAAATTGAGGCTATGATTAAGAAGTTGGAGCTCGTCTCTGTCAGCATTAACAAGGATAACACACAGGTCTTTCCATCATTGAATGATTGTTTGTGTGCTAATGAACTCAAGCTTAAGGACAATGTCAAATGTGATATAGCGAAGCACCTGAGTGAGTTGGGTGCGCAATTACGCAGGTACTTTCCTGAAAAGGACGACATAAACAATTGGAGTCATTATCCCTTTCATGCCCTGCCTCCAGTCCACTTATCGATATCTGAACAAGAGAGCCTCATTGAAATTGCCACAAGCGGTTCTGTGAAAATTGAATTTAATCAGAAGCCCCTGCCAGATTTCTGGATTGGGCTGCACTTAAGAGTATCGGCAGGTAGCATAGTGGTTAGAACGTTGGGCCAGTAACCGAAAGGTTGCTAGATCGAATCCGTGGGCTGACAAGGTACAAATATGTCGCTCTGCCCCTGAAAATTGTAGTTAACCCACTGTTCCTAGGCCACCATTGTAAATAAGAATTTGTTCTTAACTGACTTGCCTAGTTAAATAAATAAAAAATCATGCCTTGGCAAATTGTGCTGTTAAGACACTGATGCCCTTTGCAACCACGTCCCTATGAGTGGATTCTAGGCCCTCACAAGCATGAAAACTAAATACATGCACAGACTGTGTGGGAAATTATTTAAGACTGAGATTCTCTCCAGTACAAGCCAACATTGCAGAGTTATGTGCATCCTTTCAAGCACACCCTTCTCATTAACCTGTGGTGAGTTATTCACAATTTACGATGAACAAATTGAGTTTTAAATGTAAGATGGCTAAATAAAGAGCAAAATGATGTATTATTATATTATTATTTGTGCCCTGGTCCTATAAGAACTCTTTATCACTTCCCATAACCGGGTTGTGACAAAAACTCACACTCATTCTTATGTTCAATAAATGTATTGTATAGTGTGTGTGTGGCAGGCTTACAATGATGGCAAAAAACAACATTTGAGAGTGCGCTGCCCTTGGTGCTAGAGGGGGTACGCAGCTGTAGGTTGAATGTTTGAAGGGGTACGGGACTATAACAAGTTTGGGAACCACTGCCCTAGAGCACACAAAAAACTATACCTACCTCGGCCTAAACATCAGCACCACAGGTAACTTCCACAAGGTGGTGAACGATCTGATAGACAAGGTAAGAAGGGCCTTCTACGCCAACAAAAATAACATACAATTCGATATCCCAATTAGGATCTGGCTAAGAATACCTGAATCAGTTATGGAACCCATACCCCTTTACGATTGTGAGATCCGGGGTCCACTCACCAACCAAGAATTCACAAAATGGAACAAACATCAATTTTGCAAAAAAACATCCTCTGTGTACAAAGTAAAACACCAAATAATGGATGCAGAGCAGAATTAGGCCGATACCTGGTAATTATCCAAATCCAGAAAAGAGCCGTTAAATTCTACAATCACCTAAAAGGAAGCGATTCCCAAACCTTCCATAACAAAGCTATCACCTACAGAGAGATGGAGAAGAGTCCCCCCAAGCAAGCTGGTCCTGGGGCTCTGTTCACAATCACAAATAGACCCCTCCTAGCCCCAGGACAACAACAGCAACAGAAATAGACCCAACCAAATCATTAAAAAACAAAAAGATAATTACTTTACACATTGAAAAGCATTTACCAAAACAATTGAGCGAACTGAAATGCTATTTTGCCCTAAACAGAGAGTACACAGTGGCAGAATACCTGACCACTGTGACTGACCCAAACTTAAGGAAAGCTTTGACTATGTACAGACTCAGTGACCATAGCCTTGTTATTGAGAAAGGCCGCCGTAGGCAGACCTGGCTCTCAAGAGAAGACAGGCTATGTGCTCACTGCCCACAAAATGAGGTGGAAACTGAGCTGCACTTCCCAACCTCCTGTCCAATGTATGACCATATTAGAGAGACATATTTCCCTCAGATTACACAGATCCACAAAGAATTAGAAAAAAATCTAATTTTGATAAACTCCCATATCTAATGGGTGAAATTCCACAGTGTGCCATCACAGCAGCAAGATTTGTGACCTGTTGCCACAAGAAAAGGGCAACCAATGAAGAACAAACACCATTGTAAATACAACCCATATTTATGCTTATTTATTTTATCTTGTGTACTTTAACCATGTGTACATTGTTAAAACACTGTATATATATAATATGACATGTGTAATGTCTTTATTGTTTTGAAACTTCTGTATGTGTAATGTTTACTGTTAATTTTTATTGTTTATTTCACTTTATATATTATCTACCTCACTTGCTTTGGCAATGTTAACACTTGTTTACCATGCCAATAAAGCCCTTGAATTGAAATGAGAGGAGAGAGACAGAGAGACAGAGAGCATGAGATAGAGAGAGAGAGAGAGAGAGGAGTGATCTACATGGACTAACTAACTCTCTAATGAGTGATCTACATGGACTAACCCTCTAATGAATGACCTACATGGACTAATCCTCTAATGAATGACCTACATGGACTAACACTGACCCTCTAATGAGTGATCTACATGGACTAACACTGACTCTAATAAGTGATCTACATGGACTAACCCTCTAATGAATGACCTACATGGACTAACACTGACCCTCTAATGAGTGATCGACATGGACTAACTCTCTAATGAGTGATCTACATGGACTAACTAGCATTAGCGCAATGACTGGAAGTCTATGGGTATGTGCTAGCATGCTAGTAGACTAGCATTAGTAATTGACTTCCAGTCAATGTGCCAATGCTAGTTAGCATTGGCGACTACCTCGTAACTTCTTTCATACTGGACGCAGAGACATAAAAATTAGGTCCATGTAGTTCATCTGCGTCTGGGGAAATAGATAAAGGGCCTAATTCCCCAAAATCCTGAAGTATCCCTTTAACCAGAACACAAGAACGAATGGGCGTGATGTCACAGAGGATGGTTACATGACACATACACATGTGCACTTTCAGTAGTCTTTCAGTAGTAACATGTAGTCTATAACCCTTTGACAGCTCTTTGGTCTTGGCCATAGTGGAGTTTGGAGTGTGACTGTTTGCGGTTGTGGACAGGTGTCTTTTATACTAATAACAAGTTCAAATAGGTGCCATTAATACAGGTAACGAGTGGAGGACAGAGGAGCCTCTTAAAGAAGAAGTTACAGGTCTGTGAGAGCCAGAAATCTTGCTTGTTTGTAGGTGACCAAATACTTATTTTCCACCATAATTTGCAAATAAATTCATTAAGAATCCTACAATGAGATTTTCTTGATTTTTTTTTCTCATTTTGTTTGTCATAGTTTAAGTGTACCTATGATGAAAATTACAGGCCTCTCTCATCTTTTTAAGTGGGAGAACTTGCACAATTGGTGACTGACTAAATACTGTTTTGCCCCACTGTATATACTGTATATAATATATATATATAACCTCTTTTATGAGCACACAAGAAAGAATGGAGAAGAAAATAATGGTGTATTTATAAAATACATGTTATTAGCGATCTTCCATATAATAAAATCGCATGTTATTTTTCACATGCTTCGTAAACAGCAGGTGTGGCCAATTGTAATCAGTGAGACATGACAATCCCAAGCTGTGGTTTTATAGTACAGACTCACTTCGGGGGGCTGCAATGCCCTCAGGGTAGTTTGGGCAAAAAATAACACACACACACAGAAACACACACACACACACACAACATCTGCAACAATAAACTGTTGGTTTGGAAAGCTCAATATCATAACCATGAGTATGGAGACAGACTAGACACAGAGGAATGAAATACACCTACTACACCTACCAGTGGTGGCTCCTCAGCGGGGGAAGGGGAGGACCATCCTCCTCAGTGAATTTGGCTATGACTTTCCAACACTGGAACTCTTCTAAGTCAAGGTAAGGTTTTGGTTTAATTAATTTAATGGCTCTGGGGCCCAACGGTGTAACTGCTAAACTGCTTGCTGAATTTACACTGTACTGCATGATTGTAGCGGGTTCACTAACGTGTTAGTTCTAGTAGCTATATTGACTAGCTACAGTTGAAGTTGGAAGTTTACATACACATTAGCCAAATACATTTAAACTCCAATTTTTCACAATTCCTGACATTTAATCCTAGTAAAAATTCCCTGTCTTATGTTAGTTAGGATCACCACTTTATTTTAAGAAAAATAGTAGAGAGAATCATTTATATAAGCTTTTATTTCTTTCATCACATTCCCAGTGGTTCAGAGGTTTACATACAATCAATTAGTATGTGGTAGCATTGCCTTTAAGTTGTTTAACTTGGGTCAAATGTTTTGGGTAGCCTTCCACAAGCTTCCCACAATAAGTTAGGTGAAATTTGTCCCATTCCTCCTGACAGAACTGGTGTAACCGAGTCAGGTTTGTAGGCCTCCTTGCTGGTACATGCTTTTTCAGTTCTGCCCACAAATGTTCTATGGGATTGAGGTCAGGGCTTTGTGATGGCCACTCCAATACCTTGACTTTGTTGTCCTTAAGCAATTGTGCCACAATTTTGGAAGTATGCTTGGGGTCATTGTCCATTTGGAAGACCCATTTGCGACCAAGCTTTAATGTCTTGAGATGTTGCTTCAATATATCCACGTAATTGTCCTCCCTCATGATGCCAACTGTTTTGTGAAGTGCACCAGTCCCTCCTGCAGCCCCCCTACAACATGATGCTGCCACCCCCGTGCTTCACGGTTGGGATGGTGTTCTTCTAAAGCCATGACATAATTTTCTGGAATTCTCCAAGCTGTTTAAAGGCACAGTCAACTTAGTGTATGTAAACTTCTGACCCACTGGAATTGTGATACAGGGAATTATAAGTGAAATAATACGTCTGTAAACAATAGTTGGAAAAATGACTTGTGTCAATGCACAAAGTAGATGTCCTAACCGACTTGCCAACACTGTAGTTTGTTATGAAATTTGTGGTTTGAAAATTAGTTTTAATGACTCCAACCAAAGTGTATGGAAACTTCCGAATTCAACTGTATGACTGTATGACGTTAGCTAATAAGGTGACAATGACGTAGGCTGTGTGTAACGGTTAGCGGTTATGGTATTAAGGTTTGGCTTGGAAAGTTTTTTTTGCCTGGTCGACAACAGCTGATGTGTTGTGCACTGAAGGGAAAATGTCAGAGGAGGAGAACGCATAGATGCGAGAAGGAATTATCAGAGCAAAGTGATCATGCTGTTTGTATGTGGCTGCTATGAAAGTGAACTGTATTTACATTCCACCGATTCTGTTGAAGAAAAAAAAAACATTTAACAGAAGGAAACGGAACGGAGAAAAACATACCTGAATTTGTCCAATAGAAACCATCGTTTGAACCGGTTGGACTAATGATTACAGCCTAGACGAGCTAGATGCAGGCAAGAGTGTGCAAGGAGGTATTTAATGTGTCACTGTCTTTTAACTTGATTACTCAAATGTCTCTCTCGACCTGTGCATGCACCTACGTTGTAAACTTTCATTTACAGGTTAGGTTGTATCAACCTCATGATGGTCGTAGAGAAAATGTTAGTAGCTATTATGTAGTAACCTAAGCCAATCACTGTTACATTGAACTGGGTGAATGGAATATGAATGACAGTCATCCAATATGCTGTAATAGAAATAAGGCCATTCTCATGAAAAAAATAAACATTGTCCTTCCTCGTCTTAAATGGCACAGACTGCCACTGCCACCTAATACACGGACTAAACTCAATACTGTCATAAAACCTAAAACTGTGTTGACGAGACAGCGCAATTATGTTAATGTTCCCTGTAGGGCTGAATGTACCCCAATAATTACAACAGCATACACTCATGAGTTTATGAACACGATTAGCCTAATCATTATTCGTCCATTCCCACAACATGTTCATTCAGAGATTATATTTCTAATGGCATAAGTAGCATATATAGAGAGCTTGATAAACAAAAGGGAAATGGGTAACAGCTCTATTTTCACATTAAAACACTCAACTGACTCTTGGGGTCAGTCCCAAATGGCACCCTTATCCCCTAATATAGTGCACTACTTTTGACCAGAGCCCAGAGTGGGATAGGGTGCTATTTGGGACGCAGAATTTACAACCTACCTGGGACACTTGACATTTTGGTTGGTAAGTAGGTAAGAGAAAATAGCAGGTACTTCTGTTGTAATTTGGACAGAGGAACAATGTGATGAACTGGTGAGACAGCCAGTGAGAGAGCCAATGAGACAGCCAATGAGACAGCCAATGAGACAGACAATGAGACAGCCAATGAGACAGCCAATGAGACAGCCAATGAGACAGACAATGAGACAGCCAATGAGACAGCCAATGAGACAGACAATGAGACAGACAATGAGACAGACAATGAGACAGACAATGAGACAGCCAATGAGACAGCCAATGAGACAGACAATGAGACAGCCAATGAGACAGCCAATGAGACAGACAATGAGACAGCCAATGAGACAGCCAATGAGACAGCCAATGAGACAGCCAATGAGACAGACAATGAGACAGCCAATGAGACAGCCAATGAGACAGCCAATGAGACAGCCAATGAGACAGCCAATGAGACAGCCAATGAGACAGCCAATGAGACAGACAATGAGACAGCCAATGAGACAGCCAATGAGACAGACAATGAGACAGACAATGAGACAGCCAATGAGACAGCCAATGAGACAGCCAATGAGACAGACAATGAGACAGCCAATGAGACAGCCAATGAGACAGACAATGAGACAGACAATGAGACAGACAATGAGACAGCCAATGAGACAGCCAATGAGACAGACAATGAGACAGCCAATGAGACAGCCAATGAGACAGCCAATGAGACAGACAATGAGACAGCCAATGAGACAGACAATGAGACAGCCAATGAGACAGACAATGAGACAGCCAATGAGACAGCCAATGTCTAACATCAAGCTGTATCTCCAAAATGTCTGCCGCTAAAAGTGAAACCTTGGATTTTTCTGCTGTCATCGTATCTAATGTCTAGCTGGGCTAGTTGTCTAGCTTCAGTCAGTGTGGTATATCCCACTACCACATTACCAATGCTACTACACTAATACTACAGAACAGGAATAGTGATGTGGCTCTTATTCAGGTTTATAGATCCCATGAGTCATGACTACAAGATAACAGGAATAGTGATGCTGCTCTTATTCAGGTTTAAAGATCCCATGAGTCATGACTACAAGATAACAGGAATAGTGATGCTGCTCTTATTCAGGTTTAAAGATTCCATGAGTCATGACTACAAGATAACAGGAATAGTGATGCTGCTCTTATTCAGGTTTATTTCAGCAGTAGGTCAGGAAATGCATAGGTCATATTTACAAAGTAATCATTAACCTCAAACAAAGACAGAGATTGTGTATTATCTACTTCACTTGCTTTGGCAATGTTAACATATGTTTCCCATGCCAATAAAGCCTTTGCATTTACTTGAGAGAGCAATAGAGAAATACAGCGAGAGAGAGAGAGCAAGAGAGAGAGAGAGAGAGAAATAGAGCGAGGGAGAGAAATAGAGTGAAGGAGAGAGAGAGAGAGAGAGAGAGAGAGAGAGAGAGAGAGAGAAATAGAGAGAGAGAGAGAAATAGAGCGAGGGAGAGAGAGAGAGAGTGAGAGAGAGAAATAGAGCGAGGGAGGAGAGAGAGAGAGAGAGATAGAGAGAAGAGAGAAAGAGAAAAAGAGAGAGAAAGAAATAGAGAGAGAGAAATAGAGAGAGAGACAGACAGACAGAGACAGACAGACAGAGACAGACAGACAGAGACAGACAGACAGTTCTGGTCTCTATTGGACCTGTAAGATGTATCACTGCTGCAGTCATGTTTATAACATCTTTATTTGGCTAATTATCACCTAGATGAACAGATGATCAGCAGAATAAACACTGTTGCTGTAGAGATGAGATACATCTTCCTACGGTGATCTCTTAACATCAAATCCCATGAGCTTCTAGAAGAGTATTACGTGTTCTGCATGCATAGACATCACTGGAAGGAGAAGTGCTAGGAGGAATAATCTGCCATGAAGATCTGACCTTAACATCAGTTTGTAGCGGTATTGTTAGAGAGGTGAAGGCGACAGGCAGGGAAAGGAAAAGAGTTTAAGATAGAGTACCAACTTTTGGCGCATTTCGCAAACAAGTTTACGTCTGTTTGCTCAGTTTTATAGCCAGGCGCACCACCCAGGTTTACCAAGATGGTTCTGGCTCAGTGGACGAAAACCGAAAATCATCCATCCGTCCAAAACAGAAAAGAAACCACCAGAATCATGAGACATGAAGAAACGTATCAGCTCTTTCAAAATGGCACACACTTCCCTTTATAGCGCCCTACTTTTGACCAGGGCCTATCGGGCTCTGTTCAAAAGTAGTGCACTTTGTAGGGAATAGTATGCCAGTTAGGAGCCAAACAAGATAACTCCGGGTTAATAGAGTTTGCTTCACACTCCAATGAAGTACACCTCTCCCTTAAGACCCTTCATCTCTGATAACAGACAGGAAGAAACGCCTTGAAAAGCTGCTCTCTGGTCAAGCTGAGAGAGTCAGAGAGACAGAGAGACACACAGAGAGAGAGAGAGAGAAAGAGACACACACACACAGACACAGAAAGAAAGAGAGAGAGAAAGAGAGAGAGAGAGAGAGAGAGATAATGTGTGCTCCTCTGGCCTAAAGATAAGATCGGGACACCTTCAGACAGTCCCCCTCTCTGCTCTGATTAGAAAGTACACTTAAAACACACACATACACACACTCATATATTCTCTCTCTCACACACACACATTCATATTCTCTCTCTCACACACACACACACATTCTCTCTCTCCCGCACACACATTCTCTCTCTCTCCCACACACACACGGACACCCATACTCACCCTCTTAAAAATGAAAGAGCTATTTGATCCAGTTCTGCTGATTTATGGGACATGTCCACTTATCTGATAACGAATAAAACACTCTACTTTTCTCACAATATCATTCTCCACACAGAGACAGAACCCAACCACTCAATCTCAACAGCACCTCATTGACCAATGACTGATATAAAAAAAAGAAAATGCATTTAACCTTTATTTAACTATGTTTAGGATCTGTTCCTCACCAACCATTCTGATTTACTTTGACACACACGCAGTACCCCCCCCCCCCCACCCCATTTATTCTTCCCATGATGATATTCATACAAAGACAAAAGAGGCTGGCGAAAGCTCTCATGCTCAAAATCCCACCTCTGACACCAATGTAGCAAAGTCCAAAGGCATCAAATATGTGGCACATACACGCAACAGTGTTGCTAAAGGATTTCACCAACAATCCATACGATTAGGCACTAGAATCGCTACTGTAACCAGATGTTCCTCACACACTTATTTCAAATGAAGTGGTGGACCAAAATCAGGACCATGCATAACAATCTGGTCTCAGAGCATTTCGTATATTCTGTATGTAAATCCATATGACATGTTACTAACTCGCTAAAAATTGTAAATATATTTTATGAATTTTCAAAACGTACAATATGTTATGAATTACAATTTGTTAGCTATGTGGCTAGGCGGCGAACACTTAGGTTAGGAGTTACGTTAAAAGGGTTTTAAGGTCAGCTAGTTAACGTGTTAAGTAGTAGCAAGGTATTGGAAATGTGTAAGTAGTTGAAATGTTGCTAATTAGTTCAAATGCTGAAGTTGTCAATGATGAGATTCGAACATACAAACATTGGGTCGGTAGAGCTTCACCACCAACCACCATCCTTTCGTTTTTATCTTTAAGTAACAGTCTGTCTCATGTAACCACACCAAACGTAACATATACTAATTTGAGTATCCCGGATTTACGTTTAGTATGTTACATCTAGTCTATGAGACCAGGTTGTGGATAATGACAAGTTACACATCCTAAAAAGAGTAATTTATTCTGCAAAGTCAATTGGACACACACACCACACAAACCTGACCCAAACCTGATAACGGAACTACACAATCTGTGAACCCAAGGCTAGGCTACAGAAGCTGTCATAATCAATACAAATCCTAATCAATATAAAACGGTCCAGGCATCGGCCTGCCTGTGATAAACACAACTGTAGCGCGGAAGAAAATCACAATGACACGTGCTTAAAGCAGCGCTTAGCTCTGTGTCAAGAAACTGAGAAGTGGCTCTTTACGTACAGCTTTATGTCAACCAGGTTCGACATCAAACTACACAGCCCCCGATTCCATTTAGATATTGTGTATAATATCTAGGATAAGAGGATCAAGGAAATGTCACACTCACACACTGAACATCACCTCAAGTGAAACAGAATATTTTCTTTAGATAATAAAAAAAAACCTTTGTCATACCTTCTTCATGCATTCTCTGCAGACATAAAGTCAGGCTTCTTCTCCAACCCGGCATGTCGGTACAGATGACTTCGGTCTGTGAAAAGGATGATGATGTTGTAGTAAGGCAAACAAACGATGTTGACGGAGGAGAATGGTCATAAACTGGTACTTCTCTTCTGTTTAGCCTATAGACAGCAGCGTGCGATGCAATAAGCGTCCTATTCATTCCCTCTGCGGCACTTCAATGAAAAAAAAACAAGTGCGAGTGGGTCCCGGGAAGTGTTAGAAAACGATTTTTTCATTTATTTATTTTTCGACCGTTGGACGTTGGTAGATTTTGAAGAGGTAGTCCGTTACTCGTTGCACAAACACACACCGCTTGGGAAGCAGAGAGACTGAGAGCATGACTCAAAGGTTACGCTCTCTCGGTCACTAATGTGTTTGGCAAAGTGTATGATTCGCGCTGCTGCCTGCACGCCTCGGAACGGGAACACTCCGGAACAGAGTCGCTGCCGGTAGGCTATTCGGTTTGACATCTCACTGGCATCAGCAGTGCGTAGAGGCAGAATCCACACACACAAACACAGTGAGACACGCACTCGTACACACACACACTTATAGGCCTCTATAGCTATGATAACCTGTTTAGCAGTGTCCTATCTTCAAATATGACTTCAGTAGCATTTCCATCACTTTTCTCTCAGAGAACAGGACGATACTTGGGATGATGTTGAAGTTTATGTAGTGTGCCAGAGACATGACTCACTCTAAAGGTCCTGGGGAAAGTAAAGCAAAATGATCATGTTCTTGCAGAGTAGTCTACCCCCTGTGGATAGGCCATCTGCAGGTGGCCTCGGGGGTACTAGTGCCCCACATTAAAGAAACAATATTCTAAACCAACACATAGTACCGGTGTGGGAAGCCCAAACACAAATAGGAATGAAAGTGAGTTATGCTCATGAATGTGTTATGAATTGGTTATAACGTCTTTATGTAGGTAGTACATAATAATTCCATTCTCCCGGCTGCCAACCGCCACGCACCTCTCACTCACACGACCACATGCGCTATTGGTCATCAACCAATCATTACGTGCCTACTAGGTACCCTTCAATAGAGTCTTTCCTTAAATGGGGTCATATCTACTTCCCAGAGAACATAAGACAAGTTCCCTCCCTGGGACTCTGTCTTTTCCTTCTCATCACACCCCATACCAGTGTCTGCTTCTGCTGCTTGGAGCGCTGCAGTGCCAGGTGTTTCCTTCTCCCTCTCTTCAGGTTTACCTTGAGGTTTTCCCACAGGTCGATGTTGCTGGTCTTGACTGACCATCTGATGCAGGCCTGGTTGGGCAACCCCTGTCCTCGGGATCGGTCAGGGAGGGGCAACCCCGGTCCTCGGGATCAGTCAGGGAGGGACAACTCCTGTCCTCGGGCCTGATTGGCGTCACAGTTTCCCCAGTCCAAGATAACACACCTGATTAAACTAATCATATTCTAAACTGGAGACCATGATTGGTTGATTATTAGCGTCAGGTCTGTCACCAGCATCACCAAACAGGCACCTGAGGACTGGAGTTGCCCCTCCCCGACCGATCCCGAGGACTGGAGTTGACCCTCCCCGACCGATCCCCAGGACTGGAGTTGCCCCTCCCCGACCGATCCCGAGGACTGGAGTTGCCCCTCCCCGACCGATCCCGAGGACTGGAGTTGCCCCTCCCCGACCGATCCCGAGGACTGGAGTTGCCCCTCCCCGACCGATCCCGAGGACTGGAGTTGCCCCTCCCCGACCGATCCCGAGGACTGGAGTTGCCCCTCCCCGACCGATCCCGAGGACTGGAGTTGCCCCTCCCCGACCGATCCCGAGGACTGGAGTTGCCCCTCCCCGACCGATCCCGAGGACTGGAGTTGCCCCTCCCCGACCGATCCCCAGGACTGGAGTTGCCCCTCCCCGACCGATCCCCAGGACTGGAGTTGCCCCTCCCCGACCGATCCCCAGGACTGGAGTTGCCCCTCCCCGACCGATCCCCAGGACTGGAGTTGCCCCTCCCTGACTGATCCCGAGGACTGGAGTTTCCCCTCCCTGACTGATCCCGAGTACTGGAGTTGCCCCTCCCTGACTGATCCCGAGGACTGGAGTTGCCCCTCCCTGACTGATCCCGAGGACTGGAGTTGCCCCTCCCTGACCGATCCCGAGGACTGGAGTTGCCCCTCCCTGACCGATCCCCAGGACTGGAGTTGCCCCTCCCCGACCGATCCCCAGGACTGGAGTTGCCCCTCCCTGACCGATCCCGAGGACTGGAGTTGCCCCTCCCCGACCGATCCCCAGGACTGGAGTTGCCCCTCCCTGACTGATCCCGAGGACTGGAGTTGCCCCTCCCTGACTGATCCCGAGGACTGGAGTTGCCCCTCCCCGACCGATCCCCAGGACTGGAGTTGCCCCTCCCTGACTGATCCCGAGGACTGGAGTTGCCCCTCCCTGACCGATCCCGAGGACTGGAGTTGCCCCTCCCTGACCGATCCCGAGGACTGGAGTTGCCCCTCCCTGACTGATCCCCAGGACTGGAGTTGCCCCTCCCTGACTGATCCCGAGGACTGGAGTTGCCCCTCCCTGACTGATCCCGAGTACTGGAGTTGCCCCTCCCTGACTGATCCCGAGGACTGGAGTTGCCTCTCCCTGACTGATCCCGAGGACTGGAGTTGCTCCTCCCTGACTGATCCCGAGGACTGGAGTTGCCCCTCCCTGACCGATCCCCAGGACTGGAGTTGCCCCTCCCTGACCGATCCCGAGGACTGGAGTTGCCCCTCCCTGACCGATCCCGAGGACTGGAGTTGCCCCTCCCCGACCAATCCCCAGGACTGGAGTTGCCCCTCCCTGACCGATCCCGAGAACTGGAGTTGCCCCTCCCCGACCGATCCCCAGGATTGGAGTTGCCCCTCCCTGACTGATCCCGAGGACTGGAGTTGCCCCTCCCTGACTGATCCCGAGGACTGGAGTTGCCCCTCCCCGACCGATCCCGAGGACTGGAGTTGCCCCTCCCTGACTGATCCCCAGGACTGGAGTTGCCCCTCCCTGACCGATCCCGAGGACTGGAGTTGCCCCTCCCCGACCGATCCCCAGGACTGGAGTTGCCCCTCCCCGACCGATCCCGAGGACTGGAGTTGCCCCTCCCTGACTGATCCCGAGGACTGGAGTTTCCCCTCCCTGACTGATCCCGAGGACTGGAGTTGCCCCTCCCTGACTGATCCCGAGGACTGGAGTTGCCCCTCCCCGAGGACTGGAGTTGCCCCTCCCTGACCGATCCCGAGGACTGGAGTTGCCCCTCCCCGACCGATCCCCAGGACTGGAGTTGCCCCTCCCCGACCGATCCCGAGGACTGGAGTTTCCCCTCCCTGACTGATCCCGAGGACTGGAGTTGCCCCTCCCTGACTGATCCCGAGGACTGGAGTTGCCCCTCCCCGACCGATCCCCAGGACTGGAGTTGCCCCTCCCTGACCGATCACGAGGACTGGAGTTGTCCCTCCCTGACTGATCCCGAGGACTGGAGTTGCCCCTCCCTGACCGATCCCGAGGACTGGAGTTGCCCCTCCCCGACCGATCCCGAGGACTGGAGTTGTCCCTCCCTGACCGATCCCGAGGACTGGAGTTGCCCCTCCCCGACCGATCCCGAGGACTGGAGTTGACCCTCCCCGACCGATCCCCAGGACTGGAGTTGCCCCTCCCCGACCGATCCCCAGGACTGGAGTTGCCCCTCCCCGACCGATCCCCAGGACTGGAGTTGCCCCTCCCCGACCGATCCCGAGGACTGGAGTTGCCCCTCCCCGACCGATCCCGAGAACTGGAGTTGCCCCTCCCCGACCGATCCCGAGGACTGGAGTTGCCCCTCCCCGACTGATCCCGAGGACTGGAGTTGCCCCTCCCCGACTGATCCCGAGGACTGGAGTTGCCCCTCCCCGACAGATCCCGAGGACTGGAGTTGCCCCTCCCCGACCGATCCCGAGGACTGGAGTTGCCCCTCCCCGACCGATCCCGAGGACTGGAGTTGCCCCTCCCTGACTGATCCCGAGGACTGGAGTTGCCCCTCCCTGACTGATCCCGAGGACTGGAGTTGCCCCTCCCTGACTGATCCCGAGGACTGGAGTTGCCCCTCCCTGACTGATCCCGAGGACTGGAGTTGCCCCTCCCTGACTGATCCCGAGGACTGGAGTTGCCCCTCCCTGACTGATCCCGAGGACTGGAGTTGCCCCTCCCTGACTGATCCCCAGGACTGGAGTTGCCCCTCCCTGACTGATCCCCAGGACTGGAGTTGCCCCTCCCTGACTGATCCCCAGGACTGGAGTTGCCCCTCCCTGACTGATCCCCAGGACTGGAGTTGCCCCTCCCTGACTGATCCCCAGGACTGGAGTTGCCCCTCCCTGACTGATCCCCAGGACTGGAGTTGCCCCTCCCCGACTGATCCCCAGGACTGGAGTTGCCCCTCCCTGACTGATCCCCAGGACTGGAGTTGCCCCTCCCTGACTGATCCCCAGGACTGGAGTTGCCCCTCCCTGACTGATCCCGAGGACTGGAGTTGCCCCTCCCTGACTGATCCCGAGGACTGGAGTTGCCCCTCCCTGACTGATCCCGAGGACTGGAGTTGCCCCTCCCTGACTGATCCCGAGGACTGGAGTTGCCCCTCCCTGACTGATCCCCAGGACTGGAGTTGCCCCTCCCTGACTGATCCCCAGGACTGGAGTTGCCCCTCCCTGACTGATCCCGAGGACTGGAGTTGCCCCTCCCTGACTGATCCCGAGGACTGGAGTTGCCCCTTCCTGACTGATCCCGAGGACTGGAGTTGCCCCTCCCTGACCGATCCCGAGGACTGGAGTTTCCCCTCCCTGACTGATCCCGAGTACTGGAGTTGCCCCTCCCTGACTGATCCCGAGGACTGGAGTTGCCCCTCCCTGACTGATCCCGAGGACTGGAGTTGCCCCTCCCTGACCGATCCCGAGGACTGGAGTTGCCCCTCCCTGACCGATCCCCAGGACTGGAGTTGCCCCTCCCCGACCGATCCCCAGGACTGGAGTTGCCCCTCCCTGACCGATCCCGAGGACTGGAGTTGCCCCTCCCCGACCGATCCCCAGGACTGGAGTTGCCCCTCCCTGACTGATCCCGAGGACTGGAGTTGCCCCTCCCTGACTGATCCCGAGGACTGGAGTTGCCCCTCCCCGACCGATCCCCAGGACTGGAGTTGCCCCTCCCCGACCGATCCCGAGGACTGGAGTTGCCCCTCCCCGACCGATCCCGAGGACTGGAGTTGCCCCTCCCCGACTGATCCCGAGGACTGGAGTTGCCCCTCCCCGACCGATCCCCAGGACTGGAGTTGCCCCTCCCTGACTGATCCCGAGGACTGGAGTTGCCCCTCCCTGACCGATCCCGAGGACTGGAGTTGCCCCTCCCTGACCGATCCCGAGGACTGGAGTTGCCCCTCCCTGACTGATCCCCAGGACTGGAGTTGCCCCTCCCTGACAGATCCCGAGGACTGGAGTTGCCCCTCCCTGACTGATCCCGAGTACTGGAGTTGCCCCTCCCTGACTGATCCCGAGGACTGGAGTTGCCTCTCCCTGACTGATCCCGAGGACTGGAGTTGCTCCTCCCTGACTGATCCCGAGGACTGGAGTTGCCCCTCCCTGACCGATCCCGAGGACTGGAGTTGCCCCTCCCTGACCGATCCCCAGGACTGGAGTTGCCCCTCCCTGACCGATCCCGAGGACTGGAGTTGCCCCTCCCTGACCGATCCCGAGGACTGGAGTTGCCCCTCCCCGACCAATCCCCAGGACTGGAGTTGCCCCTCCCTGACCGATCCCGAGAACTGGAGTTGCCCCTCCCCGACCGATCCCCAGGATTGGAGTTGCCCCTCCCTGACTGATCCCGAGGACTGGAGTTGCCCCTCCCTGACTGATCCCGAGGACTGGAGTTGCCCCTCCCCGACCGATCCCGAGGACTGGAGTTGCCCCTCCCTGACTGATCCCCAGGACTGGAGTTGCCCCTCCCTGACCGATCCCGAGGACTGGAGTTGCCCCTCCCCGACCGATCCCCAGGACTGGAGTTGCCCCTCCCCGACCGATCCCGAGGACTGGAGTTGCCCCTCCCTGACTGATCCCGAGGACTGGAGTTTCCCCTCCCTGACTGATCCCGAGGACTGGAGTTGCCCCTCCCTGACTGATCCCGAGGACTGGAGTTGCCCCTCCCCGAGGACTGGAGTTGCCCCTCCCTGACCGATCCCGAGGACTGGAGTTGCCCCTCCCCGACCGATCCCCAGGACTGGAGTTGCCCCTCCCCGACCGATCCCGAGGACTGGAGTTTCCCCTCCCTGACTGATCCCGAGGACTGGAGTTGCCCCTCCCTGACTGATCCCGAGGACTGGAGTTGCCCCTCCCCGACCGATCCCCAGGACTGGAGTTGCCCCTCCCTGACCGATCACGAGGACTGGAGTTGTCCCTCCCTGACTGATCCCGAGGACTGGAGTTGCCCCTCCCTGACCGATCCCGAGGACTGGAGTTGCCCCTCCCCGACCGATCCCGAGGACTGGAGTTGCCCCTCCCTGACTGATCCCCAGGACTGGAGTTGCCCCTCCCTGACTGATCCCGAGGACTGGAGTTGCCCCTCCCCGACCGATCCCCAGGACTGGAGTTGCCCCTCCCCGACCGATCCCGAGGACTGGAGTTGCCCCTCCCCGACCGATCCCGAGGACTGGAGTTGACCCTCCCCGACCGATCCCCAGGACTGGAGTTGCCCCTCCCCGACCGATCCCCAGGACTGGAGTTGCCCCTCCCCGACCGATCCCCAGGACTGGAGTTGCCCCTCCCCGACCGATCCCGAGGACTGGAGTTGCCCCTCCCCGACCGATCCCGAGAACTGGAGTTGCCCCTCCCCGACCGATCCCGAGGACTGGAGTTGCCCCTCCCCGACTGATCCCGAGGACTGGAGTTGCCCCTCCCCGACTGATCCCGAGGACTGGAGTTGCCCCTCCCCGACAGATCCCGAGGACTGGAGTTGCCCCTCCCCGACCGATCCCGAGGACTGGAGTTGCCCCTCCCCGACCGATCCCGAGGACTGGAGTTGCCCCTCCCTGACTGATCCCGAGGACTGGAGTTGCCCCTCCCTGACTGATCCCGAGGACTGGAGTTGCCCCTCCCTGACTGATCCCGAGGACTGGAGTTGCCCCTCCCTGACTGATCCCGAGGACTGGAGTTGCCCCTCCCTGACTGATCCCGAGGACTGGAGTTGCCCCTCCCTGACTGATCCCGAGGACTGGAGTTGCCCCTCCCTGACTGATCCCGAGGACTGGAGTTGCCCCTCCCTGACTGATCCCCAGGACTGGAGTTGCCCCTCCCTGACTGATCCCCAGGACTGGAGTTGCCCCTCCCTGACTGATCCCCAGGACTGGAGTTGCCCCTCCCTGACTGATCCCCAGGACTGGAGTTGCCCCTCCCTGACTGATCCCCAGGACTGGAGTTGCCCCTCCCCGACTGATCCCCAGGACTGGAGTTGCCCCTCCCTGACTGATCCCCAGGACTGGAGTTGCCCCTCCCTGACTGATCCCCAGGACTGGAGTTGCCCCTCCCTGACTGATCCCCAGGACTGGAGTTGCCCCTCCCTGACTGATCCCCAGGACTGGAGTTGTCCCTCCCTGACTGATCCCCAGGACTGGAGTTGCCCCTCCCTGACTGATCCCGAGGACTGGAGTTGCCCCTCCCTGACTGATCCCGAGGACTGGAGTTGCCCCTCCCTGACTGATCCCGAGGACTGGAGTTGCCCCTCCCTGACTGATCCCGAGGACTGGAGTTGCCCCTCCCTGACTGATCCCCAGGACTGGAGTTGCCCCTCCCTGACTGATCCCCAGGACTGGAGTTGCCCCTCCCTGACTGATCCCGAGGACTGGAGTTGCCCCTCCCTGACTGATCCCGAGGACTGGAGTTGCCCCTTCCTGACTGATCCCGAGGACTGGAGTTGCCCCTCCCTGACCGATCCCGAGGACTGGAGTTGCCCCTCCCTGCCCGATCCCCAGGACTGGAGTTGCCCCTCCCTGACCGATCCCCAGGACGAGAGTTTCCCCTCCCTGACTGATCCCGAGGACTGGAGTTGCCCCTCCCTGACCGATCCCCAGGACTGGAGTTGCCCCTCCCTGACTGATCGATCATAGAAGAAATAGCTGAGCTTTTGGGGAAAACAGCTTTTCCTTGAAGTTCTTTTTAATTATTTGAAATATGAAAACATAATATTCTTGTTTCTAACAATCAATTGGAAGAAAAGCTTTCACAAAAACAGTTTCAAATTTGACAGAACATTGTTTTACAAGCAAGTATGTAATCTATGGATGTTTTGAGCAGGTTTTAATGAAGGTTTTAATTAAGGTAGTTTCCCCTCAATGGTAACCATTTAAATCTGGATCATCGTAAACTGAACGATGAAACCTCAATCGGTCTTTAGAGAAATTTCATCATGAAATATGGTCTTAAAGTCTGTTAGAGACAGAGAGAGAGGGGCCACTATGGAGTTTAACAGGTGGTAGTTAGCCCAGATCTGGGACTAGGATAGATGGTAGAAGTGTCTCTGGAGTAGTAGCCCATTCATTCTCTGTGGGGGTAGGAGGAGGAGTGGAATGTCCTTCTGTGCCTGGATCACTGCTCGTTCGTCGCTCCGTCTGCGATGGACGATACGGCTCCCTGGCCTTTGTTGACGTCGCTGATACAGGCCCACTGGCCGTCTGCCGACTCCTTCCACAACGTCACCTGGACAAGAAGGACAGGGAACCAAGGGGATCATTTGTGACGGAACTGATGTATAAACACGCTGTACTTTCAGACGCTTTGCATAAAGTATCTGCTAAGTGGTATAAATGATACGTTGCTGAGGATCAAGTTTATTCAGCTGCCTAGTAAAAGAGTCACCACTGACCATGTGTGTGTATGTGTGTACTGACCGTGTGTGTGCGTGTAATGTGCGTGTGTATGTATGTATGTGTGTGTGCATACTGACCGTGTGTGTGTGTGTGTGTACTGACCTTGTTATCCCCCCCGGACACGGCCAGGATGTTTCCAGTGACGGACCAGCTGACATGCCACACCACGTCGTTGAACTTGTGGAGGAGTTTAGCTGTCCACGTGTTGCCTGAAGGGTCATCACACGTCCAGATGAAGACCCTGCCGTCCTGCACGCAGAGAGCAAGAGAGAGACTTTGTGTTAGAACAAAAACATCTGAGGTAAAGGTCATAAATACTCACTGGCAGACCAGAAAATGACAAACTGTGCCAACACACTTTAAAAAGATGATAACAGTTCCGTTTCAATTCAGGAGTGCCTTTTACTTTCAATGAGAATGAAAACATCTCAATTGTTAAATAAACTGACACTTTTAGAATTATTTGAATTCCAACTATCAAAATGGAGTTGACCGTGAGCAGTTTGTTGGTTATATGAAATGAGCCAAAATCACAAACAAACGATGTAGGATCCTGTGGACCCCAAGAACAATAGCTGGTTCATTCCACGAATAGGTGCCTTTTGGACAGACAAACTTTTAAGAAATTAACGTTGAACTCTCTCTTCTTTCAACATTCAATTGCATGGAGGATATGTTTAGCCTACGGAAAAACACATTTTCCCATCTCAGGCATTAAAATCCTATGAACGAAGAGCATTTTATCTGCATTGTACCACACTGTCTATCGACCCAGTTACAGACACTTATGTACAATGCATTCGGAAAGTATTCAGACCCCTTTCCACATTGTTACATTACAGCCTTATTCTAAAACATCCCCCCCCCCCAATCTACACACAATAATACCCCCCATCATGACAAAGCAAAAACAGGTTTAAACATTTTTTATAAAATAAACAAATATCACATATGCATAAGTATTCAGACCCGTTATTCAGTACTTTGTTGAAGCCCCTTTGGCAACGATTAGAGCCTCAGGTGTTCTTGGTTATGACACTACAAGCTTGGCACACCTGTATTTGGGGAGTTTCTCACAATCTTCTCAAGCTTTGTCAGGTTGGATGGGGAGCATCGCTGCACAGCTATTTTCAGGTCTCCCCAGAGATGTTCGATCAGGTTCAGGTCCGGGCTCTGGCTGTGCCACTCAAGGACATTGCGAGACTTGTCCCCGAAACCACTCCTGCGTTGTCTTAGCTGTGTGCTTCGGGTCGTTGTCGTATTGGAAGGTGAACCGTCGCCCAAGTCTGAGGTCCTGAGTGATCTGGAGCAGGTTTTCATCAAGGATCTCTGTACTTTGCTCCATTCATCTTTCCCTCAACCCCGACTAGTCTCCCAGTCCCTGCAGCTGAAAAACATCCACATAGCTGCCACCACCATTCTTCACCATAGGGATGGTGCCGGGCTTCTGCCAGACGTGATGCTTTGCATTCAGGCCAAAGAGTTCAATCTTGGTTTCATCAGAACAGAGAATCTTGTTTCACATGGTTGAGAAACAATGGTTGTCCTTCTGGAAGGTCCTCCCATCTCCACAGAGGAACTCTCGAGCTCTGTCAGTGACCATCGGGTTCTTGGTCACCTCCATGACCAATGCCCTTCTGCCCCGATTGCTCAGTTTGGCTGGGCGGCCAGCTCCAAACTTCTTCCATTTAAGAATGATGGAGGCCACTGTGTTCTTGGGGACCTTCAATGCTGCAGAAATGTTTTGGTACCCTTCCCAAGATCTGTGCCGACACACAATCCTGTCTCGGAGCTCTATGGACAATTCCTTCGACCTCACCTTAGTTTTTTTCTCCGACATGCACCGTCTATTGTGGGATCTTATATAGACAGGTGTGTGCCTTTCCAAATCAAGTCTGAATACTTTCTGAATGCACTGCAACTGTCTACCAACTTAAATAAAAGCATGTTTGAGATTAATCTAATATTTTCTCATTGATAAAGTATCCTTGTACAAATAAACGTCATATCAAACCTAAAACCTCAACCCTGTTAGAGGCCCAACTAACTAACTAACTAACTTCATCTGTGAAGATCAGCCATTACTCCTCATGTGGTCCCATGCTCTTTACCACACGGTGTTCATGAAATAAGGAATTACACATATGTTCCACACAAAATGAAAGTTAAATCAAATTTAAGGTTTTCTAACATTAACTGAGCGAACAGGGTTGAAATGTTGAGCTTTACCACAGTCAAAGATGATGAAACAATTATAAAATTAGACCACCATGCTGTTCAGAGGACCCAAACAACGCTGCGAATCATTTAATCTGGTGGAATGGCCCATTATTTGAAAGGGGTTAATTGTTTGTTTAACCACTCTTGGGTAGGGGACAGTATTTTGACATCATGATGAAAAGCGTGCCCATAGTAAACTGCCTGATACTCAGGCACAGAAGCTAGGATATGCAAATTGTAGATTTGGATAGAAAACACTTTAAAGTTTATAAAACTGTTAACATTATGTCTATGAGTATAACAGAACTGATATGGCAGGCAACCCCCCCCCCCCCCCCAAAAAAAAAAATCTGCCTACCACTACTTTCAATGGCTATAACTTTAATTATAAGAACAAGTCATCCCAGATTTCAGTTCCTAGGGCTTCCACTAGATGTCAACCATCCTGGTTTTTGGAAAAATGAGCTCAAAATTTGTTTTTCTAGGTGGCTCCCATTTTGGCTGTAGTGTTTCCGGGCGCGTGGTAGAGAGCGCGTTCTTTGGTATTTTTCTCAGGTAAAGACAATAATGATTCTCGGCCTTAAATTGTATCGTTTATTAACGTATTAGGGTACCTAAGTTAAAAAAATTAAAATGTATCCCTTTTTCTCCCCAATTTCGTGGTATCCAATTGTTTAGTAGCTACTATTTTGTCTCATCGCTACAACTCCCGTACGGGCTCGGGAGAGACGAAGGTTGAAAGTCATGCGTCCTCCGATACACAACCCAACCAAGCCGCACTGCTTCTTAACACAGCGCGCATCCAACCCGGAAGCCAGCCGCACCAATGTGTCGGGGGAAACACAGTGTACCTGGCAACCTTGGTTAGCGCGCTGGCAACCCGGCCCGCCACAGGAGTCGCTGGTGCGTGATGAGACAAGGATATCCCTACCGGCCAAGCCCTCCATAACCCGGACGACACTATGCCAATTGTGCGTCGCCCCACGGACCTCCAAGTCGCGGCCGGTTGCGACAGAGCCTGGGCGCAAACCCAGAGTCTCTGGTGGCACAGCTAGCGCTGCAGTACAGCACCCTTAACCACTGCGCCACCCGGGAGGCCCAGGGTACCTAAGGTTTGATTATAAATGTTGTTTGACTTGTTTGGAAAAGTTTATTAGTAATGTTTGGGATTCATTTTGTATGCATTTTGATGGAGGGAAACTGGGTGGATTATTGACTGAAGCGTGCCAGCTAAACTGAGTTTTTATGGATATAAAGAAGGACAATATCGAACAAAAGGACCATTTGTGATGTAACTGGGACCTTTTGGAGTGCCAACAGAAGATGATCAAAAGGTAAGGCATTTTTTATAGAGCTATTTCTGACTTTCGTGTCACACCTGCCTGGTTGAAATATGTTTTTCATGCGTTTGTATGCGGGGTGCTGTTCTCTGATAAATCGCATGGTTTGCTTTCGCCGTAAAGCCTTTTTGAAATCTGACACAGCGGCTGTATTAACAAGAAGTTAAGCTTTATTTTTGCTGTATTATACTTGTGACTTTATGAAAGTTTATTATTTATAATACTGTAGTTTGAATTTCGCGCTCTGCAATTTCACCGGTTGTTGAATTTCACCGGACGCTACCGTCCCACACACCAGCAGAAGATAAGTTTGGCATTAAAACGAGGGATAAACAAAGGCATTTGCTTAATCACAAATCATATAAATAGTGATCTTCAGAAACGATTCAAAGCAGAAAAATAACTAGGCCTTTACAATGATGGTGAAACTTGGGAGACATTTTTAGATAAAAGTGTGTTCAAATCTTCCTAGAAGTGACACAGGGTTGAGGGAGGGAAATGTCAAAATGCTGAATTTTTGCATTTTAAAAAGCCTTCATTCATACATGAATAAAAGGTATTTATTGAATGTTGTGTGGTCTATATTAAAGTGCACTTCATTTCATTTATCAGGCTTTTTAAAATTCAAAATGGTTGCATAATTTATACTTAACATTTTTGTGGCACGATCGCACTTCTGCTTGTTCAACAACTAATTGGGATCCAAATAAAATATCTTAATTTGAGTCAGTTTGCTAAAGTAGGCAAAAAAAAAAATCCTGCAGCAACAGGAAATGTGAATTACTATGTTGATTAAAATTCACAAGACCTATTTGTGGGGGAAGATACATTTTTAAGAAAGGGAAAATTAAGTCTGAAATGTAAAAGTGGAAATTACAAACGTCAAAAAAAAACATTTTAAACCTCAAATACACTACACATTTATTCCAGGAAAGTTAACCTGCAACAGGGTAAGCAAATAAAGATCCTACTGTAAAAGCCATACAATGTTGTTTTTTCCCCCTCTAACAGTAGATTACCTGAGAGCAGCTGGCGATGGTGCTGGTGGGTAGTCCTATGGAGGGAGCCCAGCCTACATCTCTGACCCAATCACTGTGAGCCTCCAGCTTCTGGTCCTCCTTCCATTGGCCATCCTCCTCTCTAAGAAAGAAGACATACAAACCTGTCTGGAAGCCATTTTATTCAAACTCCTCACTTGCCATAGGAACCTATTTGGTAACACCTTACATAAAAGTTGTTCACACAGTTATAACTATGTCAAGTTGTTATTACAAAGAGAAAAGATGTTACTGCAAGTAAATGGTAAATATTTGGAGGGATTTCATGGAACTATACGTCACTGTACCCCTTGACTTGTGTTGATTTTTTTTCTCACCCATCTACACCCATAATAACAAAGTGAAAACATGTTCTTAGAAATGTTTGCACATTTATTTAAAATGAAATATAGAAATATCTAATTTACATAGAGTACCAGTCAAAAGTTTGGACACCTACTCATTCAAGGATTTCTCATTATAGAATAGTGAAGACATCATAACTATGAAATAACACATGGAATCATGTAGTACCCAAAAAGTGTTAAATCAAAATATATTTTATATTTGAGATTCTTCAAAGTAGCCACCCTTTGCCTTGATGATAGCTTTGCACACTTGGCATTCTCTCAACCAGCTTCATGAGATTGTCACTTGGAATGCATTTAAATTAACAGGTGTGGAATTTTTTTCAAATCAAATTGTCACATGCACCGAATATGCTTACTTTCTTTCCTTCTTACTGCGTTTGAGTCAATCTGTTGTGTTATGACACGGTAGGGAGGTATAGAAGGTAGGGATCCAGAGTGGCGCAGCGGTCTAAGGCACTGCATCTCAGTGCAAGAGGTGTCACTACAGTCCCTGGTCCGAATCCATGCTGTAACACATCCGGCCATGATTGGGTGTCCTATAGGGTGGCGCACAATTGGCTCAGCGTCGTCCAGGTTTGGCCGGGGTAGGCAGTCATTGTAAATAAGAATTTGTTCTTAACTGACTTTCCTAGTTTTAAAAAATAATTTAAAAAAATACAGAAGATAGCCGTATTTGATAAATACCATGTCATTATTCTGGCAAGAACAGCTCATATAAGCAAAGAGAAACAACAGTCCATCATTCCTCTAAGACATGAAGGTCAGTCAATACAGAACATCAAGAACTTTGAAAGTTTCTTCAAGCCAGTTGCAAAAACCATCAAGCGTTATGATGAAACTGGCTCTCATGATGACCGCCACAGGAAAGGAAGACCCAGAGTTACCTCTGCTGCAGAGGATAAGTTCATTAGAGTTACCAGGCTCCGAGATTGCTGCCCAAATAAATGCTTCAGAGTTTAAGTAACAGACACATCTCAACATCAACTGTTCAGAGGAGACTGTGTGAATCAGGCCTTCATGGTCGAATTGCTGCAAAGAAACCACTACTAAAGGACACCAATAAGAAGAGACTTGCTTGGACCAAGAAACACGAGTAATGGACATTAGACCGTTGGACATCTGTCCTTTGGTCTGATGAGTCCAAATTTGAGATTTTTGGTTCTAACCGCCGTCTTTGTGAGATGCAGAGTAGGTGAACAGATGATCTCTGCATGTGTGGTTCCAACCATGAAGCATGTAGGAGGTGGTGCGATGGTGCTTTGCTGGTGACACTGTGATTTATTTAGAATTCAAGGCACACTTAACCAGCATGGCTACCACAGCATTCTGTAGTGATACGCCATCCCATCTGGTTTGTGCTTAGTGGGACGATCATTTGTTTTTCAACAGGACAATGACCCAACACATCTCCAGGCTGTGTACGGGCTATTTTACCAAGAAGAGTGATGGAGTGCTGCATCAGATGACCTGGCCTCCACAATCACCCGACCTCAACCCAATTGAGATGGTTTGGGATGCGTTTGACTGCAGAGTGAAGGAAAAGCAGCCAACAAGTGCTCAGCATACGTGGGAACTCCTTCAAGACTGCTGGAAAAGCATTCCAGGTGAAGCTGGTTAAGAGAATGCCAAGAGTGTGCAAAGCTGGCATCAAGGCAAATGATGGCTACTTTGAAGAATCTAAAATACATTCCGATGTATAACTTATTTTTGATTACTACATGATTCCATGCGTGTCATTTCATAGTTGTGATGTCTTCACTATTATTCTACATTGTAGAAAGGAGTATAAAAAATATAGAAAAACCCTTGAATGAGTAGGTGTCCAAACTTTTGTCTGTAACCAAGTATTCATACCCCTTTGCTATGACATTTCAAATTGAGCTCAGGTGCATCCTGTTTCCTTTGATCATCCTTGAGCTGTCATTACAACTTGATTGGAGTCCACATGTGGCCAATTCAATTGTATGGACATAATTTAGAAAGAAACCCACACATCTATATAAAAAGGTCCCACAGTTGACAGTGGATGTCAGAGCAGAAACTAAACCATGAAGTCCAAGGAACTGTCAATAGACCTCAGAGACAGAATTGTGATGAGGCATATATCTGAGGAAGGGTAAAACATATCTGGGGAAGGGTATGAAACAATCGGTGTGTGTAGAAAGTTTCCAAGAGCAGTGGTCTCCATCATTGGGAAAAATACAAGTCTATACAGCACTTCACCAATCTGAGCTTTATGGCAGAGTGGCCATGCAGAAGATAAGACACCCTCCAAACGTCTGCTACTTACTTCCAGAGTTTGACCAGGTTGTCGCAGCCTCCTGAGACAAACCTCTTGATGAAGTTGGGTTTCTGACCCGAGGGCTGGTCTATCAGACTACCTGGCACCACAGATGGAGCCCAGCTCACTGCGTTACAGCCAATCTAACAGGACAGAGGACAAGGTTACAAAGCACAGTCACATGTACAGACCAAGGACATGAATTCATATGAACTCAATTAGGACTATGACAACTTACCACAGAAGGACTGTCACAACAGACAGTTGATTTAACGTTACTCTTTAGGTTTTCATATTAACCCAGCCCTAGAAAAAATACTTAATGTCGGTTTACAAATGAAAGTGAAAACAGTAGTTCATTACTCACCGTGTGTGCATTGCTGATCTTCTTAATGTCCCACTGTTGATCCCCAGAGCAGGTGACCAATGAGATGGCTCCATCCGAGCTGCCACAGGCCAGGATCAGACCAAAGTCATAGGGACCCCAGCACACTGAATTCACTGAAGCCACAAGGAAGCACTCATTAATATACACTAAAAACAGAGCTTTTGACAATGCTTAATTGCAGTGTTATTCATCCCCGGTTCTGGGCTATGATCGAAAGTGAAACTAAACATGTTGCATACCCAGTGGGTCCCAAGCACCAGGTTTAAAGAACTCCATTTGAACATTTTCAATAAGATCACTGAAAATATTCAAACCATATATACCAAACAGTATGAACTCACTGTACTGTATGTCGCTCTGGATAAGAACATCTGCGAAATGACGTAAAATATGAATTGAATTTGTGAGTGATTTACCTGAAGAGTCGTGTCCAGTGTACTCGTACATCTTATCCCAGGTTCCGTTCTCTTCCTTCCATATGATCACCTTCCTGTCATAGGAACAGGAGGCCAGGATGTTGCCGTACATGGGGTGAGCCCAGGCCACCTGCCACACAGGACCCTCATGGCTGCAGAGAGAGGAGATCGAGGCAGACAGTAAAAGGAGTGTCTGGATACAGCACTTCACAGGTAATGGAGAGGGGAGATGAAACAGGGACATGGTAGTTCAATCTGTGTGGGCTGGAAAATAAGTGTTGCATGTCGATAATTGCAATATCTGTGGTGCTGCTCATAGCAACTTCCTTTTCGATGAGTCAACCATTAAAGCTCTAATCAAGCAGAGTCCCGTCTTACCCTCTCAGATCTGCCACTAGGATTTGTCCTCCGTTTTTAACATCGAAGATCTTGACAGACCTGTCAGAAGAGCAGGTGGCCAGTCTGGTGCCATAATAATCCATCTGGGCATCATGCTTAAAACACAAGAGCATGTCATAAGAGGTCAAAGGTTGCAATTATTACCTTGGATTAGTCCAAATAGAGTGAGTTAGCTAGCTACTAAAATTAGATTAAATCAGGGATAAATAAAGTACATTAAGTTGATATATAGTAATTTGCTACAGCTGGTTGAATTTACGGGACATTGAATTAACAATCCATTCAAACTCAAGTCAGCTAGATAAATGACAGTAGCTAGCTAACGTTAGCTAGTAGCTGTCACATAAGAAAACTACTTACGATCATGTCCTCGTGGGAGGTGTCCACCGTGTTGATGACGGAAACCTATAATTCATGAAGAAGTGAGAGATTATTTGATAGAACGCCAGTCTAAAAAGATAACGTTGCGTTAGTTAGCTAAATCTAACTTTGCTCGTTAAAAACTAGCTAACAACGTTAGCTAGCTACTTAACTGGCTAGATAGAAGCTTGAACTAATCGCAGAGATACCGTTAATGCATAAAACAGCATTAACGATCTTGTAACATACATTACTCTGTTTAACAGTCTATTTACTGGTAAAGAATAAGTAACTACAACCTAATAAAAATACACTTATTCAGCTTAGCAACTTGACACGTTAGCTATCACCTTGTTAACCGGCTAACAACTGCAGTCAGAAATACCAGAAATTATGTTACTCACCATGATTGAAGATTATCGTAATGACTGTGTACCTAAACAGAGAAATTGCACTGCCAGACGTGTAACGCTGTTATCAATATATCTCGGTTTTACGATGTATCAAGAACGACGTGGCAACAACTTCACAACCACTGAAAAAAACAACTTCCGTGTGCGTGCACCAAGGTTCTGGTTGAAACAAGCATTTGGCTTACAAATAGTTCCGTGAAAGATAAGTTCCTATGTGGTGAGCATTAGTTCCACAAGGTGGCAGTAGAAACGACAAATTAATTTTACTCATAACACAATGGTGCCTATTTATAAAGCACCGTGCAAGTGTCATGTTTCCAAGTTTGTTCTTGGCCTAAGTTATATTCCAACTAGGGGCTCCCGGGTGGCACAGTAACACTGCATTTCAGTGCAAGAGTCGTCATTGCAGTACCTGGTTCAAATCCAGGCTGCATCACATCTGGCTGTGATTGGGAGTCCCATAGGACGGCACACAGTTGGTCCAGGTTTGACCGGGATAGGCTGTCAATGTAAATACGGATTTCTTCTGAACTGAATTGCCTAGTTTAAAAGATATTACCATGTTCTCTGGCTGAAACTTCTGCTCCACTATTTCTGAGTTTTTATCCATAACTTTTATCATATTTAAGTTGACTGTAACTGGTAGTCAAGATGTTGACTATCTCATAAAACATCTCCAATCTATTGGAGAAAATGACATCAACTGACAAAGATTTTCGGTAAGAAAGCAGACTGCTTTGCAATGCAAGTTTGAGTGTGGAATGACACAGTAATAATGTATCAACAATGACTGTCATTTTTTCCTTTGTCGGCCACTAAGTATGTTTGCCTACTTTTATGATAATTTATCAGTGGCTTTAAAAGTAGTCCAGAACCTTTCTCACCTATTATGGTAATAGAATCATAGAATGTGATGTCATAATATAATAATAGAATGTAATAGAATCATAGAATGTAATGTCATAATATAATAATAGAATGTAATAGAATCATAGAATGTAATGTCATAATATAATAATAGAATGTAATAGAATCATAGAATGTAATGTCATAATATAATAATAGAATGTAATAGAATCATAGAATGGAATGGAATAATATAATAATAGAATGTAATAGAATCATAAAATGTCATGTCATAATATAATGTAATAGAATCACAGAATGTCATGTCATAATATAATAATATAATGTAATAGAATCATAGAATGTCATGTCATAATATAATAATATAATGTAATAGAATCATAGAATGTAATGTCATAATATAATAATAGAATGTAATAGAATCATAGAATGTAATGTCATAATATAATAATAGAATGTAATAGAATCATAGAATGTAATGTCATAATATAATAATAGAATGTAATAGAATCATAGAATGGAATGGAATAATATAATAATAGAATGTAATAGAATCATAAAATGTCATGTCATAATATAATGTAATAGAATCACAGAATGTCATGTCATAATATAATAATATAATGTAATAGAATCATAGAATGTCATGTCATAATATAATAATATAATGTAATAGAATCATAGAATGTAATGTCATAATATAATAATAGAATGTAATAGAATCATAGAATGTAATGTCATAATATAATAATAGAATGTAATAGAATCATAGAATGTAATGTCATAATATAATAATAGAATGTAATAGAATCATAGAATGGAATGGAATAATATAATAATAGAATGTAATAGAATCATAAAATGTCATGTCATAATATAATGTAATAGAATCACAGAATGTCATGTCATAATATAATAATATAATGTAATAGAATCATAGAATGTCATGTCATAATATAATAATATAATGTAATAGAATCATAGAATGTAATGTCATAATATAATAATAGAATGTAATAGAATAATAGAAAGTAATGTCATAATATAATAATATAATGTAATAGAATAATGTGTCATAGAATAATAGAATGTAATAGCATAATGTAATAAAATAATGTAATAGAATCATAGAATGTAATGTAACAATATAATTATACAATGTAATGTAATAATATACTACTAGAATGTAATAGAATAATATGTCATAGAATAATACAATGTAATAGCATAATATTATAATATATGTTAGTGTCAATGTTTTAGATTCACAATCTCTCTGTTGTTGCCCAGGGAACAGAGGGAAATGATGTACAGTAACTAACTACCTTTGGTGCAATACAGATGTTGTGCATGGACCCTGACATATACATTAACAAGGTCTGACATGCAATATGTTTGATGTCGCAGACATGAGTATGATCACTGTTAATAGGACAGTGGGCGTTGGGTTGATTATTCAGTTTGACACAGCGAGTTGTTGCAGTTAGGCAATGATTCTCCCAATACTGATACTAGGCTATACAAACTGCTTTGAAGTTTAATCATATTTCATTTCAGTTGAGATATCATGCTGAAGAGCTATGTGGTAAGAGCATTACCACATCACACTCACACACAAATCAAATCAAATCAAATGTATTTATATAGCCCTTCGTACATCAGCTGATATCTCAAAGTGCTGTACAGAAACCCAGCCTAAAACCCCAAACAGCAAGCAATGCAGGTGTAGAAGCACGGTGGCTAGGAAAAACTCCCTAGAAAGGCTAATACCTAGGAAGAAACCTAGAAGAGGAACCAGGCTCTCACACAGGAAATGTGTATTTTCTTACTAGCACTGACTTAGGCAATGATTCTCCCAATACTAATACTAGGCCACCCTGACTGACTGCTGATAATTCATAGCTGCTTCAAAACCTGATGCGGACATATAGTAGCTGTCAAAAGCAGTCAGTTTGGACACACCTACTCATTCAAAGATTTTTCTTTATTTGTACTATTTTCTACATTGTACAATAACAGTGACGATATCAAAACTATGAAATAGCACATATGGAATCATGTAGTAACCAAAAAAGTGTTAAACAAATCTAAATATATTTTATATTTGAGATTCTTCAAAGTAGCCACCCTTTGCACACTCTAGGCATTCAGACCTGTACACCACAGAATGGGTTGAAATGTAACTGTATAACTTTAGACCGTCCCCTCGCCCATACCCGGGCGCGAACCAGGGACCCTCTGCACACATCAACAACAGTCACCCACGAAGCATCGTTACCCACCGCTCCACAAAAGCCGCGGCCCTTGCAGAGCAAGGGGAACCACTACTTCAAGGTCTCAGAGCAAGTGACGTCACCGATTGAAACGCTATTTAGCGCGAACCACCGCTAACTAGCTAGCTATTTCACATCCGTTACACTAACAATCACCCGACCTCAACCCAACTGAGATGTTTTGGGATCAGTTGGACCGCAGAGTGAAGGAAAAGTAGCCAACAAGTGCTCAGCATTGTCTATAGTAGCCTTAGCTAGGTGGAGAGGTGTTTATCTATAGTAGCCTTAGCTAGGTGGAGAGGTGTTTATCTATAGTAGCTTTAGCTAGGTGGAGAGGTGTTTATCTATCTTAGCTTTAGCTAGGTGGGGAGGTGTTTATCGATAGTAGCCTTAGCTAGGTGGGGAGGTGTTTATCTATCTTAGCTTTAGCTAGGTGGGGAGGTGTTTATCTCTCTTAGCTTTAGCTAGGTGGGGAGGTGTTTATCTCTCTTAGCTTTAGCTAGGTGGGGAGGTGTTTATCTATCTTAGCTTTAGCTAGGTGGGGAGGTGTTTATCGATAGTAGCCTTAGCTAGGTGGGGAGGTGTTTATCTATCTTAGCCCTAGCTAGGTGGGGAGGTGTTTATCGATAGTAGCCTTAGCTAGGTGGGGAGGTGTTTATCGATAGTAGCCTTAGCTAGGTGGGGAGGTGTTTATCGATAGTAGCCTTAGCTAGGTGGGGAGGTGTTTATCGATAGTAGCCTTAGCTAGGTGGGGAGGTGTTTATCGATAGTAGCCTTAGCTAGGTGGGGAGGTGTTTATCGATAGTAGCCTTAGCTAGGTGGGGAGGTGTTTATCGATAGTAGCCTTAGCTAGGTGGGGAGGTGTTTATCTATCTTAGCTTTAGCTAGGTGGGGAGGTGTTTATCTATCTTAGCTTTAGCTAGGTGGGGAGGTGTTTATCTATCTTAGCTTTAGCTAGGTGGGGAGGTGTTTGTCTATCTTAGCTTTAGCTAGGTGGGGAGGTGTTTATCTCTTAGCTTTAGCTAGGTGGAGAGGTGTTTATCTCTTAGCTTTAGCTAGGTGGGGAGATGTTTATCTCTTAGCTTTAGCTAGGTGGGGAGGTGTTTATCTCTTAGCTTTAGCTAGGTGGGGAGGTGTTTATCTCTTAGCTTTAGCTAGGTGGGGAGGTGTTTATCTCTCTTAGCTTTAGCTAGGTGGGGAGGTGTTTATCTCTTAGCTTTAGCTAGGTGGGGAGGTGTTTATCTCTCTTAGCTTTAGCTAGGTGGGGAGGTGTATATCTATCTTAGCTTTAGCTAGGTGGGGAGGTGTTTGTCTCTTAGCTTTAGCTAGGTGGAGAGGTGTTTATATCTCTTAGCTTTAGCTAGGTGGGGAGGTGTTTGTCTCTTAGCTTTAGCTAGGTGGAGAGGTGTTTATATCTCTTAGCTTTAGCTAGGTGGGGAGGTGTTTATATCTCTTAGCTTTAGCTAGGTGGGGAGGTGTTTGTCTCTTAGCTTTAGCTAGGTGGAGAGGTGTTTATATCTCTTAGCTTTAGCTAGGTGGGGAGGTGTTTATCTCTTAGCTTTAGCTAGGTGGAGAGGTGTTTATCTCTTAGCTTTAGCTAGGTGGGGAGATGTTTATCTCTTAGCTTTAGCTAGGTGGGGAGGTGTTTATCTCTTAGCTTTAGCTAGGTGGGGAGGTGTTTATCTATCTTAGCTTTAGCTAGGTGGGGAGGTGTTTATCTATCTTAGCTTTAGCTAGGTGGGGAGGTGTTTATCTATCTTAGCTTTAGCTAGGTGGGGAGGTGTTTATCGATAGTAGCCTTAGCTAGGTGGGGAGGTGTTTATCTCTCTTAGCTTTAGCTAGGTGGGGAGGTGTTTATCTCTTAGCTTTAGCTAGGTGGGGAGGTGTTTATCTCTCTTAGCTTTAGCTAGGTGGGGAGGTGTTTATCTATCTTAGCTTTAGCTAGGTGGGGAGGTGTTTATCTATCTTAGCTTTAGCTAGGTGGGGAGGTGTTTATCTCTCTTAGCTTTAGCTAGGTGGGGAGGTGTTTATCTCTCTTAGCTTTAGCTAGGTGGGGAGGTGTTTATCTTAGCTTTAGCTAGGTGGGGAGGTGTTTGTCTCTTAGCTTTAGCTAGGTGGGGAGTTGTTTATATCTCTTAGCTTTAGCTAGGTGGGGAGGTGTTTGTCTCTTAGCTTTAGCTAGGTGGGGAGGTGTTTATCTATCTTAGCTTTAGCTAGGTGGGGAGGTGTTTATCTCTCTTAGCTTTAGCTAGGTGGGGAGGTGTTTATATATTAGCTTTAGCTAGGTGGGGAGGTGTTTATCTCTCTTAGCTTTAGCTAGGTGGGGAGGTGTTTATATATTATCTTTAGCTAGGTGGGGAGGTGTTTATCTCTCTTAGCTTTAGCTAGGTGGGGAGGTGTTTATCTCTCTTAGCTTTAGCTAGGTGGGGAGGTGTTTATATATTAGCTTTAGCTAGGTGGGGAGGTGTTTATCGCTCTTAGCTTTAGCTAGGTGGGGAGGTGTTTATCTCTCTTAGCTTTAGCTAGGTGGGGAGGTGTTTATCTATCTTAGCTTTAGCTAGGTGGGGAGGTGTTTATATATTAGCTTTAGCTAGGTGGGGAGGTGTTTATCTATCTTAGCTTTAGCTAGGTGGGGAGGTGTTTATATATTAGCTTTAGCTAGGTGGGGAGGTGTTTATCTATCTTAGCTTTAGCTAGGTGGGGAGGTGTTTATATATTAGCTTTAGCTAGGTGGGGAGGTGTTTATCTATCTTAGCTTTAGCTAGGTGGGGAGGTGTTTATATATTAGCTTTAGCTAGGTGGGGAGGTGTTTATCTCTCTTAGCTTTAGCTAGGTGGGGAGGTGTTTATCTCTCTTAGCTTTAGCTAGGTGGAGAGGTGTTTATATCTCTTAGCTTTAGCTAGGTGGGGAGGTGTTTGTCTCTTAGCTTTAGCTAGGTGGAGAGGTGTTTATATCTCTTAGCTTTAGCTAGGTGGGGAGGTGTTTATATCTCTTAGCTTTAGCTAGGTGGGGAGGTGTTTGTCTCTTAGCTTTAGCTAGGTGGAGAGGTGTTTATATCTCTTAGCTTTAGCTAGGTGGGGAGGTGTTTATCTCTTAGCTTTAGCTAGGTGGAGAGGTGTTTATCTCTTAGCTTTAGCTAGGTGGGGAGATGTTTATCTCTTAGCTTTAGCTAGGTGGGGAGGTGTTTATCTCTTAGCTTTAGCTAGGTGGGGAGGTGTTTATCTATCTTAGCTTTAGCTAGGTGGGGAGGTGTTTATCTATCTTAGCTTTAGCTAGGTGGGGAGGTGTTTATCTATCTTAGCTTTAGCTAGGTGGGGAGGTGTTTATCGATAGTAGCCTTAGCTAGGTGGGGAGGTGTTTATCTCTCTTAGCTTTAGCTAGGTGGGGAGGTGTTTATCTCTTAGCTTTAGCTAGGTGGGGAGGTGTTTATCTCTCTTAGCTTTAGCTAGGTGGGGAGGTGTTTATCTATCTTAGCTTTAGCTAGGTGGGGAGGTGTTTATCTATCTTAGCTTTAGCTAGGTGGGGAGGTGTTTATCTCTCTTAGCTTTAGCTAGGTGGGGAGGTGTTTATCTCTCTTAGCTTTAGCTAGGTGGGGAGGTGTTTATCTTAGCTTTAGCTAGGTGGGGAGGTGTTTGTCTCTTAGCTTTAGCTAGGTGGGGAGTTGTTTATATCTCTTAGCTTTAGCTAGGTGGGGAGGTGTTTGTCTCTTAGCTTTAGCTAGGTGGGGAGGTGTTTATCTATCTTAGCTTTAGCTAGGTGGGGAGGTGTTTATCTCTCTTAGCTTTAGCTAGGTGGGGAGGTGTTTATATATTAGCTTTAGCTAGGTGGGGAGGTGTTTATCTCTCTTAGCTTTAGCTAGGTGGGGAGGTGTTTATATATTATCTTTAGCTAGGTGGGGAGGTGTTTATCTCTCTTAGCTTTAGCTAGGTGGGGAGGTGTTTATCTCTCTTAGCTTTAGCTAGGTGGGGAGGTGTTTATATATTAGCTTTAGCTAGGTGGGGAGGTGTTTATCGCTCTTAGCTTTAGCTAGGTGGGGAGGTGTTTATCTCTCTTAGCTTTAGCTAGGTGGGGAGGTGTTTATCTATCTTAGCTTTAGCTAGGTGGGGAGGTGTTTATATATTAGCTTTAGCTAGGTGGGGAGGTGTTTATCTATCTTAGCTTTAGCTAGGTGGGGAGGTGTTTATATATTAGCTTTAGCTAGGTGGGGAGGTGTTTATCTATCTTAGCTTTAGCTAGGTGGGGAGGTGTTTATATATTAGCTTTAGCTAGGTGGGGAGGTGTTTATCTATCTTAGCTTTAGCTAGGTGGGGAGGTGTTTATATATTAGCTTTAGCTAGGTGGGGAGGTGTTTATCTCTCTTAGCTTTAGCTAGGTGGGGAGGTGTTTATCTATCTTAGCTTTAGCTAGGTGGGGAGGTGTTTATCTCTCTTAGCTTTAGCTAGGTGGGGAGGTGTTTATCTCTCTTAGCTTTAGCTAGGTGGGGAGGTGTTTATCTCTCTTAGCTTTAGCTAGGTGGGGAGGTGTTTATCTCTCTTAGCTTTAGCTAGGTGGGGAGGTGTTTATCTCTCTTAGCTTTAGCTAGGTGGGGAGGTGTTTATCTCTCTTAGCTTTAGCTAGGTGGGGAGGTGCTTATCTCTCTTAGCTTTAGCTAGGTGGGGAGGTGTTTGTCGATTCAACCGTTTTCCTTTTTGTATTAGGCTACGTCCAAGTTCTTGAAATTCATCACCCACTTTCAACTCTCCTCTCATCCTCCCTTTACTCCGGGGGGGGGGGGGGCTCCCGAGTGGCGCAGCGTTCTAAGGTACTGCATCTCAGTGCTAAAGGCGTCACTACAGACCCTGGTTTAGTTCCAGGCTGTATCTCAACTGCGTCGTTAGGCTTTGGCTGGTGTAGGCCATCATTGTAAATAAGAATTTGTCCTTAACTGATTTACCTAGTTAAATACAATTTTGAAAGTATTTTGTTAAAAAAAAAATGAATCTCCCAACCTGTTGTATGGAATTGCACCAGCAGAGGGCAGAATTGTATCAGTCAATCCATAGCCATATATAGAGAATATTACACTGAACAAAAAAGTGTTGGTCCCATGTTTCAAGAGCTGAAATAAAATTTCCCCAAAATGTTCCATATGCACAAAAAAACTTATTTATCTCAAATGTTGTGCACAAACATGTTTACATCCCTATTAGTGAGCAATTCTCCTTTGCTAAAATAATCCATCCACCTGACAAGGTGCGGTATATCAAGACACTAATTATCAGTGTGATCATTACAAAGGTGCACCTTGTGCTGGGGACAATAAAATGCCACTAAAATAGTTTTTCCATGCAACATAATGCCACAGATGTCTCACGTTTTGAGGGAGTGTTCAATTGGCATGCTGACTGCAGGAATGTCCATCAGAGATGCTGCCAAATAATTTAATGTTAATTTCTCAACCAACGTCGTTTCAGAGAATTTGGCAATACGTCCAACCAGCCTCATAACCGCAGACCACGTTTAAGGCACCGTGTGGGTGAGCGGTTTGCTGATGTCAACATTGTGAACAGAGTTCCCCGAGCTGACATGGTACAAATCTGTCGTTCTGCCCCTGAACAGGCAGTTAAGCCACTGTTCCCAGGCCGTCATTGAAAATAAGAATGTGTTCTTAACTGACTTGCCTGGTTAAATAAAGGTAAAAAAAATATTTTAAAAATGGTCCCGGTGGGGTTATGGTATGGGCAGGTATAAGGCTATGGACAATGAAAACAATTGCAATTTGAATACACAGAAATACTCTGACGAGATCCTGATGCCCGTTGTGAGGTATCTGTGACCAACATATACGAATGTGTGTTCCCAGTCATGTGAAATCCATAGATTCGGACCTACTGGATTCATTTCCATTGACTGCTTTCCTCATATGAGGAAATCTCAGAAATTGTTGCATGTTGCGTTTCTGTTTAGTGTATGAAGGTGGCTCTGGGTTAATTGTTGGATGTTTCTTGTTCCAGGTGAACACCTAGAGAAGATCATCCCCCATGGTGCTGAAGTTCTGCAGTGTGGAGGAGGATGAACTCAAGGACTAGTGCTTCCAGACCTTTGAAGCTTTTCACAGCAGGTAAAACTCTAGTGAAAGTTTCTCTGTCTCTGTCTCTCTTGTGTGTCTCTCTCGCTATATCTCTTTCGATCACTCTCTGTCTTAAGATTGCAACCATTACTTGTTGCCCAGAGGCCCGCACTCACGTGAGATTTGGTTCTGGGTTGCTGAGATTAGACACAATTGAACTACAGAGCCGTAACTACAGACCTATAACTACAGTCATAACTACAGACCTATAACTACAGTCATAACTGCAGACCTATAACTACAGAGCCATAACTACAGACCTATAACTACAGTCACAACTACAGACCTATAACGACAGTCATAACTGCAGACCTCCACTAGAACTACGATGTGGATGAGAATGGGGATGAGTCCATGGATTCACAGGCCGGGGAGATTAAGGAACCAAGGTGTTGTTGTGAATGTCTTTATTTCCAAAGATATACAGTAGCAAAGCCACATTTTTCTCAGTGATTGCAGCAACAACTTTAAAAAAACAGTGATATACACTGTTTATTTGTTTATTTAATTGTTCACGCACACTGTTAAAATGTGCAACGTTTAAAAATATGAAACTAAGCTGCCATCATTTTGTAGGAGTTCGAATGTGCTTTCCAAAGATTTTTGCTTTTCACACGCTGCCCTGCCCCCTGTAGTCAGGTGACGAGGACAGTGACGATATGAGCTGGAAGGAGCGGAGAGACCTGCTCGTGGAGCTGTATGGTTCAGTGGCTCCAGCCTTGCTGCCTCGGTTTAAAGGGGGGGAGGAGAACGTCAAGACGGATATATTCATCGCCTTTGTCGCTTTCCTTAAACAGACCAGGCCCTCTGAGGGACTCATCGCAGCAGAACCCGGAAAAGAAGAACCAGCTATCACTCTGCTTAAGAAGAACCAGCTATCACTCTGCTTAAGAAGAACCAGCTATCACTCTGCTTAAGAAGAACCAGCTATCACTCTGCTTAAGAAGAACCAGCTATCACTCTGCTTAAGAAGAACCAGCTATCACTCTGCTTAAGAAGAACCAGCTATCACTCTGCTTAAGAAGAACCAGCTATCACTCTGCTTAAGAAGAACCAGCTATCACTCTGCTTAAGAAGAACCAGCTATCACTCCGCTTAAGAAGAACCAGCTATCACTCCGCTTAAGAAGAACCAGCTATCACTCTTCTTAAGAAGAACCAGCTATCACTCTTCTTAAGAAGAACCAGCTATCACTCTTCTTAAGAAGAACCAGCTATCACTCTTCTTAAGAAGAACCAGCTATCACTCTTCTTAAGAAGAACCAGCTATCACTCTTCTTAAGAAGAACCAGCTATCACTCTTCTTAAGAAGAACCAGCTATCACTCTTCTTAAGAAGAACCAGCTATCACTCTTCTTAAGAAGAACCAGCTATCACTCTACTTAAGAAGAACCAGCTATCACTCTTCTTAAGAAGAACCAGCTATCACTCTTCTTAAGAAGAACCAGCTATCACTCTTCTTAAGAAGAACCAGCTATCGCTCTTCTTAAGAAGAACCAGCTATCGCTCTTCTTAAGAAGAACCAGCTATCGCTCTTCTTAAGAAGAACCAGCTATCACTCTTCTTAAGAAGAACCAGCTATCACTCTTCTTAAGAAGAACCAGCTATCACTCTGCTTAAGAAACAGGTAGCTTGTTGTTTTTGCTGCTGTTCAACCATTTTTCATCCAGGCTTGTCTCGTTGAGATAAAAATGCATTTTAAAGTGAGTCCTAATCAAAGACAACAGCCGGGCTTGTCCTTGTAAGTTTTATCTGAACTTTCCCTCAGTGGTGGGATTTTCAAAAGATTTGTTTATTTTTTCCCCAGGTCCCAACAGTAGTGAAGGCTCTCCACAAGCAGCTGAAAGAGAAGAGCATGGAGTCTAGACAGGGCTGACCAACGTACTGCATACAACATACCAGTCTCACATCGGGTAACTTCACTTAGATATTAATTTACTGCATTCTGGCAGGTAGCCTAGTGGTTAGAGTGTTGGGCCAGGAACCAAAAGGTTGCTGGATTGAATGACAAGGTAAAAATCTGTCTTTCTGCCCCTGAACAAGGCAGTTAACACACTGTTCCTAGGCCGTCATTCTAAATAAGAATTTGTTCTTAACTGACTTGCCAACTTAAAGGTAAAATTGTTTCTTTCTTGGGCCAGCGGTTTTTCCTAGACAAACTCTGGGCCTACTGTAGTGATAGTCTACAACAATTGTTAATTTCTTCTCTGTACTTAATCAGGACTACTTCCTGTCCCTAGATAGTTACCCACAGTAACTTAAAGAGGAAATAGTGTAGCAATGTCTATTGGTACAATGCAAAGAAATCAACTTGACATATTATTAACCTCTCGCTTTATCATTTACTCAGAGAAGTCTACCTCGTCCAACATGAAGATCAATGCCCTATGTCCTAATGTGCATCCACCCTCCTTACGTCTTCCAGCCTCACATGAAGGTAATTCTGCCCACGGCGGTGCAGGACCCCTTCTATAAGATCACCTCCGAGACCCTACTGGTCACTCAGCAGACGGTTAAGATCAGACACCCATTAGGTGGTAAGAAGCCCAGAGGTTAGAGAGGTGGACCAGGAAAAGAAAGGTTGTGGTTCACCTCTCAGGTGATGAGAAAGTGGAGACTGAATTGGCAACTGGATAGCTGCTGGTGTCAGATCATTACTGACCCTACCATGGTGCCCTTGAGCAAGGCACTTAACCCCCAAAATAGCTCTCCATCCATGGATGCTACGCCGTGTCCGACCCTTTGCTTCTCAAAGTGTTTGTCCCGATTTCTGTTATAGCCAAATGGACAATAAAGTATCAATTATCTTCTATTCTAGACAAACTACCTGCTTCTTCATTTGACGTCAAGCCCTACGTGAAGGACTTGTTCGCTGGCACCCTGAAGAGGCTGCAGTCAAAGACCATGAAGTGAAGGAGAGGGCCATTTCTTGTATGGGGTCACGTGTCACCTAGGATACCTAGATTTTCCTGGAGGCTGAAGAACAAGATCACCAGGTAGGCAGGGTAGAGAGGCGGACCCTCAGTATCCAAGGTAACATCTTCTGCTGATGTACCTTGACCCCTGAACTGCTCCATCCCTTCAACACTGTGCCGCTTCCCTGGATGGAGAGCTATTTTGGGGGGTTAAGTGCCTTGCTCAAGGGCACCATAGTAGTATCTTCTCTAGTCTTCCCAGGTTGACAGCGGTGAAGACCACGACTCTCATCGCTGCATTGCCCCTTAGGATTGACTTCCAACCTTTAATCACATCCCCATCCTGGGCTCCTTCCTCGCGAAGAACCAACGTGCCTTCAAGCTAACCGTGTCAACATGACCATGGCGAGCAACAGCCTGAAGCCACCCATGATCGAGGCCGTGCTCAACGAGCTACCTTGCTTTGATCGAGGAGAGCAATAAGCACATATCCCAGGCGGCAGTGATACTACTCACCTAAGGTGTGTCCCTCCTCCCTGTCCCAAGATCGGGAACACTGTCCTACCTGGTGTTTCATCTGGTTCATTCCCCAGTTGCTCCAATGAGGGTCTCGCTGTCATCCTAGAGTTCTTCCAAGCACCGGTGGTCACCGAGGCTGGGAACAACGACCTCCTGAAAGTTCTCACAGGCCCCTTTCACAGATTAGGGAAGGCTAAAGACCCCCTGGACTTTTCCTGGTTAAATAAAACAGTCCTACTACTCTGTGACCAGATAGTTGTAGTTTTGGATAGATGCCTTTGCATGGCTGTCATAGGCCATACTCACTGCCTCAGAAATTATTCCTATTCTGCCTTGAAAGTTGAAAACATGCCTTTGACACATATGATATTAAAAGGACTTTGAAAAATATATTTAGTGCCACTTGTTACCTTGAAATCACCATTGAGTTGAAAACGTGCCTTCTTGACATTCAGGTAATACTTTGTTAAAAATGACTTTTCAACGCCGGTGGTATTCACCGCCATTTTGTAGAGCTGTGATTCCCAACAAATACATTGCAAATAAACAAATGTTTAGTTAATTTGTTAACTGTGCACCATCTAGTGTGTGAAACTTAAGACTTTCATCAATACCCTAAAGCATTGATGAACGGGCAAACAAGATGGTAAATACTCTTTACACGTATAGATCATTTATTGAACAAACAATAAACAGATAACAGGTGGGTCTGGGTCACTCGTGTTCCTCGCTGCGTAGCCTGGCGTTGGGGTTGGTGATCTTAATAGCAAGCTGAGCTGCCCTCTCCACGATCAACTTCCTGTTCTTTGACGACACATTGTGGGCTATCTCTGCAGCATGGGTCCTGTGGAGAACAAGGGAAAGGTTATAGTAACAGACATAAGAGGGGAAACAAGGAAACGACTGTCATCAGGGTTAGGGTCAATTACGTTCTAATTCATGAAGTATACAGAAATTATAATGTTTCAATGCTTTTTAACAAAGATACTGTAAATAAATGATAAGATGGTCTCGTCTCCTCCCTAACCATGGGAGTCGTTGTCCTGAAGGCAGGAAGGCAAGGCGGTCTGCTTATCATGGACAGATATTGACGTCAGTGAACCCTCTCGCTTACTCTTCCTCCATTTTCAATTAATTAAATGGAATTGACCCCAACCCGTTCAAACAAATCCATTTGAAGAGCCATGCATCCCATCAATGACAAATCTATTGTGGAACATGCCATTATTCCACACCAAGTAAAGCCTTAGAATACATAAAGATCAGAGTTCAGTCAAGCTAGTTCCAGTCTGCTTTTCAGACTGTCTGGAGGAACATGGCAGGTTAACTTCCACCTCCTGGCTACAGGGAGAGCTAGGGATAGAATGGGTACTTCCTCTGCCTTGCTCTCCCTCCTTGTTCAAACCCTTGGCATGAGTATGGACGACCCAGCAGGCCATGATGACAGAGGGGCAGAGGCGGAGTCAGATGACCCAGAGGCAGACCACCCAGAGGAGGAGTCAGACGCTACTATATCTCCAGGGGATTATATACCCACGCAGAACACCGCTTTACTCATTACACCGCTTTACCCACATAGCCTGGTCAAGCAGGCCCCACATAGCCTGGTCATCGCTACGTTCACATTTTGATTCAGGATATGAACTATTGAGAGATCAGGCTGGTTCCACCAGGCTAGGACACACAAACAAGGATCCAGATTAAAGCCAGGAGCGTCGCATGACATTTTTTTTAATTGAGATACAGACTATGAACTCTTGTTGTGTCCTAGAAACTAACATTTTGTTTATTATAAAAGCTCAAATGTTAATACGAATACCAGTCATTGAAATTACAAAGTCATGTGGAACAAAAAGGTATCGTCATTGTGTAAAAGCACTAGTTTTCTGAGATGCGTTACATTGAAATAAAATGGTACACTGTCTCTTTAAAAATATCAGGTCTGTGATGATGACATGCAAAAGAGATGTCATTGGTCTCCTGAAGAAGCTATCCCTTTTCTGTGGCCCCAAATGTTTGGCTCTACTGGTACAGTTACCAGGTTGTTAGCTAGCTAGCCAATGAGGTACGATGACTGAACAAAGTGTAAACAAATGGTTAACACTGAGTCATTTTAGAACAATGTTGCATATGGTTTATGAATGCAAAATGCGCTCCCAGCGATTCGCTACAGGAAGATAAAAATGTTATATATGGGTCAGTAATATGGGTCAGTAATATGGGTCAGTAATATGGGTCCGGTCTTTTGGGCTAGAAGCACGCTCTTTTTGCTGCAGTAATGGTGCTACCATGACGCTAACGAATCTGCACTCGCTTTTTTTCCTCTAGGGAACTCTTAAACACCGCTACAGCGAAGCTTGACCATTACAATTATTATCTGGGGGAATTTTCTCCTTGGCACACAATGCACAAACAAACATTTCAGCTAAATCTGTTGTCGCAGTTTTAGAGCCCTGCCATATTAAATATTGCACATGAATGAACACATACAATCCAAATGAAATAGTGTAAATGGATGGGAAAAAAACAGGGAAAGTCAAAAAAAAAAAAGATGTCATTCAACATGAAATATTGACTCAAGTCAACCAAAACAAACATAACATTGCACCATATGCTGTATCATGAGCCTGACATCTGGGCTGTGTTCAATAGGAAAATGTTGTGAAACATTACCAATAAGTCACGACTAAAGCCAACATGACTCCTTATTCTACATGTAGGAGACACGTTTGTTCCGTACATAGCAGGCATCTAATTGAACATTCCTCAAGTTTACGCCATCTGAACGCAGCACCAGGCCAGATACAGCCAGCAGTGGCCTGTTCTACATTACAGAGCGTTCAGATAGTATGTTCTACTCTTGGTATTTCTGTCTCATGCAGAATAGGGAATCATGTCAGGTCTATTCATTACATTTCTATCTGCAACACAACATTTCACCTGTTGGATGATTCTATCTTGAAATATACTTATTCATGTTACCATACTGATTACTTTATATGCATAAGGAATGTATATATTAGGGGTCAAGGAAGGGTCAAGAGGAACTTGGTGTGTGGGAAGTGTTATGGAAAATGAATGATTAAGAAAAAAAAAGTACAGAAAGTTCATATTCTGTTCAAATATATTATTGTAGAATGTGAATGCCTCTCTCCTTAGGAACAAAGGGCAAGAGTCTAGTTTCAGTTCTTGATGAGGCAGGCGAGTGGCTGCAGAACCAGGACCATGAGGGATGTGGAACTCAACTCTAGACAAGGTCAAAAGATGGAGAAGATACTGCTGGAAAGGGGGGGGGGGGGGGGGGGGGCACGTCAAAGAACATCTCACACATACATCCTCGCTTCCAGGCCCATGAGGTTCCTAGAGACAGGCAGGGCCGTGATAACACCAGTAAGAAGAACCTACTGTGTTTCTGTCTAACACCAGAGAAGGTTTGGTTATCTGAGACATGCGAGGAGGTGACTCCTCCTGGTCAGAAGGTATAAAGACGTGCTTGTGTGATGTCATGTATGTTGTCTTTGCAACTGTATGACCCAGTGGGGTGAAAAAAAAAAAAAAAGTTGAGTTTTTACTCTGTTTGTGCAGAACCTAAAATGTCACTAAAATAGACACTTGTGGTTGGGATCTTACTTGTTGCTCATCATGAGGACCTCCAGCTCCTTGATGTTGTGCACCAGGAACTTCCTGAAGCCGGAGGGCAGCATGTGTTTGGTCTTCTTGTTGCTGCCGTAGCCGATGTTGGGCATCAGCATCTGGCCCTTGAAGCGCCGCCGCACCCTGTTGTCGATTCCTCTGGGTTTACGCCAGTTTTGCTACAAAAGGAGAAGATGGATACGGATTAAGGCCGTATCCTGTAAATACAGGAACCAGCTATTACATATAACTAAGGCTACGTTCACAGACAGCACCATTCTTGGCAACAAAAAGATGCTCCGATTGGTCAAAAGATCAGCTAGTGGAAACTGAAGGGAGTCGTCATCAGATGATGTTTTGTGATGGAAGGGAGTCGTCATCAGATGATGTTTTGTGATGGAAGGGAGTCGTCATCAGATGATGTTTTGTGATGAAGGGAATACCTGAACTTGTCCAAGAAGGAACACTAGTTTTCCGTGCATCCTAATAAAATGTGAATCTGGTTCAGCACATCTACGTAACAAAAGGGTTGATATACCGTTGCTCTAACTCAGGTAATTGTGTTCTGAACCGTACCTTGACTTTCACATAGCGGTCTGACTGATGTCTGATGAACTTCTTCACCCTCTTCTTGACGATCTTAGGCCTTTTCAGAGGCCTGAGAGCTGCCATGTTGCCTGGAGGTACAGAAAACAGGAGTCTGTTAGCAGTAGTCTGGAGAAACAAGCAGTCTCCTCATCTTCTATCCCAGTGGATTTACAGCCCTTTATTAGCTAGCTTTAGCCACCTTGTTCAGGGCTCTATACTGACATTTTAGATTTAATTTCAGAGTGCAATTAAAAATATTCTAAGTATTAATGATAAGAATGTCCAGCAATTACCAAATACAGGGTTAAGGAGCTCATCTCCTGAAGAACCTATTTTCTTTCTGAGCTACTAAATGGTGTATGGGTGATTTTTCTTCCTAGGGGCACTGGTGCTCATGTAACAGTACAACTTTAAACCGTCCCCTCGCCCATACCTGGGCGCGAACCAGGGACCCTCTGCACACATCAACAACTGACACCCACGAAGCATCGTTACCCATCGCTCCACAAAAGCCGCGGCCCTTCCAGAGCAAGGGGAACCACTACTTCAAGGTCTCAGAGCAAGTGACGTCACCGATTGAAACGCTATTTAGCGTGCACCACCGCTAACTAGCTAGCTATTTCACATCCGTTACACTCACAAATAAAATTCTAGGTAGCACAGCAAAATATTTAGGAGCATATGCGACCAAAATGATGGCACTGTAGAGCCCGGGAGTTGTTAGCTGCCTAACTTGTTTGAGACCAGTTACCACTCACACATTATACTTTCTATTTTAATTAAACTTTTTATTTCACCTTTATTTAGACAGGTAGGCCAGTTGAGAACAGGTTCTCATTTATAACTGCAACCTGGCCAAGATAAAGCAAAGCAGTGTGACACAATCAACACAGAGTTACACATAAACAAACATACAGACAATAACACAATAGAAAAATCTGTATACAGTGTGTGCAAATGAAGTAAGGAGTTAAGGCAATAAATAGGCCAATAGTGGCAAAGTAATTACAATTTAGCAATTTACACTGGAGTGATATAAGTTCAGATGAGGATGTGCAAGTAGAGAAACTGGTGTGCAAAAGAGCAGAAAAACAAATATGGGGATGAGGTAGGTAATAAGAATTTGTATAAGAGCTGACTTAACAGTTAAAAACAAATTCTTATTTACAATGATGGCCTACCCCGGCAAAACCCAGATGACGCTGGGCCAATTGTGCCCTGCCCTATGGGACTCCCAATCACGGCCGGTTGTGATACAGCCTTGAAATTGAACCTGGGTCTGTAGTGACACCTCTAACACTGAGATGCAGTGCCTTAGACTGCTGCGCCACTCGGGAGCCCCAACCACTTGTCATGCGTGTTGGTTTAGCTACTGGTTATATGAAACGACTGAATGATTGGTGTCTTGATAGCCAACTAAACGCAACTACTTTTATACCTCAATGGAGTGGGCATCTAAAGTGGGTGGACTAGAGCTCCAACATATAAAAATGAAGTTTATTAAAAAAATTGTCCTGTTGCTATTCTCTGGGTGCTGAAATGAGAGACATCGGATCTATTGTCCACTCACTCTAGTCAGTGCACAACTCCGTTGATGTGAAGTACACAGCGGATTTGAGTTTAGTGGGCTATTCTCTTGGACGCAAAGTCATCCAGCTAAATAATATGTACTGAACAAAAATATAAAATGCAACATGCATGTCCCCAGCACAAGGCAGACCTGTGTATTGATCATGCTGTTTAAGCAGCATCTTGATATGCCACACCTGTCAATTGGATGGATTATCTTGGCAAAGGAGAAATGCTCACTAATACAGATGTAAACAACTGTGTACACAAATTGAGAAATATAAGCTTTTTGTAGGTATCTTTTATTTCAGCTCATTAAACATGGGACCAACATTTTACGTTTATATTCGTTTAGTGTCGCTAGCTTGCTAGCCTAGCCAACACACTGCATTGAGATGATTTTACAAGTGTGAAGAATACGACAGTAGCTTCGTTTGCTACGCGAACTAACTTAGCAGCTTTATTTCGCACAGCTTGCTTGCTTGATGTGTTCATTTGATGTTTAACGTTCGGTACTGTACGACTTGTCACAATGTGTCAGAAGTAAAGTATTGGACGCTACTGTGATACAAGGTATCAACGTGATGTGTCGCCACGTCACTCCACTACAGTTCACTACTAGATATCTTGTCCCGAAAACTGTGAACCGACCCGTTCTCCAGCTTTTCCCTATCGTTAGATCAGTGGGCATACATGAGCATTATATTCTGTGTCCATTACTGGACGGATCTCCTCAGCTGTTAGCGAGCAGATTGAAATAACACTAGGTTAGTCAACCATCTTTTGATTCGACATTTCAGTGCCCGTTTTTCTTGAAACAAAAGTGACACATATCTACAAAGTTCAGCAACAATAACGGAATGTGTATAAAGTTTGATTGAATATGTAATGAATGCCGTTGTTTTTTTTATAGATTAGAGTCATACATTTATAAAGATGATGACAGATGTACATTGTTACTTACCGTTTGGGCTGAATGCTGCCTACAGGTAGTTGAGGCCAGGGAGAAGGGGAGGAGATTGGAACGGAATTCTGGGTAATAAAGGGAAAGAATGAAATAGAATCAGAGCGATAGACTAGAAAAGAACAACTCCAGGAGAACATATAAAACGTAGAAAATAATCAGACAAAAAATCAGGTTTACAAAAATGTATTTTAATCACTCAAAATTTGACCGGTTACAATAGCATGGCTGACTTTGGAAGCCGATAAGTACTAGGAGTCAGGGATTTGTGTTGCCACCGTTCTCTGTTGTCATGCTACGTTGATGTCTTTAGGTCTCTCTATATGTTGTGGTGTCTCTCTTGTCGTAATGTGTTGTGTACTATTTAAAATATATAAAAAAGATTATCCCAGCCCCCGTCCCCACAGGAGGCCTTTTGCCTTTTGGTAGGCCGTCGTTGTAAATAAGAATTTGTTCTTAACTGACTTGCCTAGTTAAATAAAGGTTCATTTAAAAAAAAATGTTTATCGCTTTTCAAAAGTAAAAGTTCAGAAATCGCTGGAGCACGTCTTGCATTTGGAGGACATTGCATTTTCCATTTTAATGCATATGAAGACAATACAAAATAAAGGAGAATATTGCTTTACGTTGAGGTTTAATTGAATGAAATCAAGTCATATTTCTGTGTTGCAGCACAATCCAAATGCATGTATCCTTTTCAAAAAGACAACAAACAGCATGTAACTTATTCATAAAGAGAAGATCATTTTGAGGTTTACTTCTATGAAATCAAAAAGTCATATTTGTGATAGTGTTGGAGCACAATCCTTTTTACAACAAATGTATTCACACAATAACTATAGCAATTGTGTTTCACCATGACAACCCCTGGTGAGTGTTTATATGACACAGAGGTTTGTCAACCTGACCGAGTCCTTTTAGTAGGAAATTCAGTGATTAGCTTTGGCGATTAACTACTATCAAATGTATTCAGCAGAAGAATATCAAACATTCCGATCTGTGTTGACATAGGCTTAATTACACAACCTCTAGGGCAGGGCTCTCCATCCCTGTTACTGGAGAGCCACTCTCCTGTATGTTTTCACTCCAACATTGTTACTGGAGAGCTACCCTCCTGTAGGTTTTTGCTCGAACCCTATTACTGGAGAGCTACCCTCCTGTAAGTTTTCACTCCAACCCTGTTACTGGAGAGCTACCCTCCTGTAGGTTTTCGCTCCAACCCTGTTACTGGAGAGCTACTCTCCTGTAGGTTTTCACTCCAACCCTGTTACTGGAGAGCTACCCTCCTGTAGGTTTTCACTCCAACCCTGTTACTGGAGAGCTACTCTCCTGTAGGTTTTCACTCCAACCCTGTTACTGGAGAGCTACCCTCCTGTAGGTATTCGCTCCAACCCTAGTGGACCCTAACCTGATTTAGCTTAACCTGATTCAGGTAACTATTAGAATCAGGTGCGCTGGATTAGGGTTGGAGTGAAAACTTGCTGGAAGGTAGCTGTCCAGGAACAGGGTTGGAGTGAAAACATGCTGGACGGTAGCTGTCCGTTAGAACGAATGCTTCAATCTACTTGAAGTCAGTAAAGTTAGTTCCCTTCCGTCTCCGTTTCTCTCACACAGCAAAGACGTTTTAGGGACTGGGGAGAAAGTGCAATATGCCTGACAAAAAAAAAAAAATACGTGAATATTTTCCATGCAACATTTCCAAATGACATCAGCTTGACCCGTTTTAGGGAAATGAAAAGCTGCTAAAACAACCCTTTTTTTCAGTTCGTGTCACGTTCTGACCTTTTGTTATGTCTTTGTTTTAGTGTGGTCAGGGCGTGAGTTGGGTGGGTTGTCTATGTTTGTTTTTTCTATGAGTTGGTATTTCTGTGTTTGGCCTGGTACGGTTCTGAATCAGAGGCAGCTGTCAATCGTTGTCCCTGATTGAGAACCATACTTAGGCAGACGGTTTTCACCCTTGATTTGTGGGTGATTATTTTCTGTGTCTGTGTGGTCCACATGGAACTGGTTCGGTTTTTGTTATGGCACAATGTTATTTAGTATTTTTCTGTGTTCTATTAAAATTATCATGAACACGTTGCGCATTGGTCCTCCGATCCTTCCTACAACTCCTTGTCAGAGGAGGAAGAAGACCGTTACAGTTCGGCTTGGATGCATATTTTATGTGGTTGAAATAGAATCAGCTTTTGGTGTTTCTTTGAAAATATGGGCCTGGCTGACATGAAAAATGCATTAATGAGAAATGATCCAGAGACAGAGAGACTGACTATCTTTAATTATAATTGACACAAGTTAAGACAATGGATCCAGAGCTGTATAGGTTAATTGTAGACTTTAAATTAACAGGCAGTTCGCAGGTAGAGGGTGGCCAGGTGGGATTGGTCCAGGCACGCCCAGGTGTCAGACCAGTGTGTCCTAAATTGCAGTCCAAGATCCGCAGGCCCATCGGAAGGTTAGGGAAAAGGTGAAGGTTAGTAAGAGCATGGCAAAGACCATAGTACACCATGTGGTTAAGACCATAGTACACCACATACACTGGGGGTAGAGAGTAATTAATATTGTTTGCTGTGGACACTGGATAATCTGACTAATAAACACACACACACACCTGTTTGACCTCACTGTGATACTGTAGGACTACTTATCTTACTTTCCTGTGTTGATCCAGGTAGCATTCAATATCCTGCTTTTGTGTTAACCATGGCAACCGTTTGTGTTAACCATGGCAACCATTGTGTTAACCATGGCAACCGTTTGTGTTAACCATGGCAACCGTTTGTGTTAACCATGGCAACCATTGTGTTAACCATGGCAGCAGTTTGTGTTAACCATGGCAGCAGTTTGTGTTAACCATGGCAACAGTTTGTGGTAACCATGGCAGCAGTTAACCATGGTAGCAGTTTGTGGTAACCATGGCAGCAGTTTGTGGTAACCATGGCAGTAGTTTGTGTTAACCATGTTTGAGGTAACCATGGCAGCAGTTTGAGGTAACCATGGTAGCAGTTTGTGGTAACCATGGCAGCAGTTTGTGGTAACCATGGCAGGCTGCTTTGTAAATTAATAGATGTGCTGTGTCCTTTCCCTGTTTATGTATTTTTCATGTCACCCAGACCCATCTTTTCATAGAAACACTATTTATTTCAATCACTAGTTGAGCTAAATAAGGAGTCTATTGCTTCAGTCCTTGTTTTGTTTTAACATCTTATTACCTGGTAAATAACCAACAATCATCGATGACCAATTCTGACCCCATCTAAGATGATGTTGTTTCCCTGTTTACTACTCAAATATATTTTATGTATTAAGCCAAAGATTAAATTAACTGCAATGCAATGGTCTCAAATATATTAGCATAAATAGTCCACACACAACAACAGCGGATCTGTAACGTCTGCTTCCAACTCACACCATCAAACACCTAGATCCCCTGAACGCAGCTCACTACCCAGATCCCAATCACCTGAATTCTGATCACCTGTTCACACACCTGTAGGTCATTATCACACACTACTTAGTTCAGTTCTTTGTACCCTGTCACTGTGAGGTATTGTTTGTTTTGTGACACTTCTTTTGGAGCCCTGGTGGTCCTGCTCCTGTGTATGATAGTTTTTGCCTGCCTCACTAACGATGCCTTTTTTTTTTTTTGTCTATTCCCTGCCTGTACTTTAGCCTATCGGATTTCCTGTTATCAACCTATTGCCTGATCTCCTGGACTATGTTACTATTTTATTTTACTTTTCTATTTCACCTTTATTTAACCAGGTAGGCTAGTTGAGAATAAGTTCTCATTTGCAACTGTGACCTGGCCAATATAAAGCAAAGCAGTTCGACACAAACAACAACACATGGAATTAACAAAAATATAATCAATAACACAGTAGAAAAAGTCTATGTACAGTGAATGCAAATGAGGTAGGATAAGAGAGGTAAGGCAATAAATAGGCCATGGTGGCAAAGTAATTACAATATAGGAATGAAACACTGGAATGGTAGATGTGCAGAAGATGAATGTGCAAGTTGATATACCGGGGTGCAATGGAGCAAGATAAAAAAAAAATATGGTATGTGGATGAGGAAGATTGGATGGGCTATTTACAGATGAGCTATGTACAGGTGCAGTGATCTGTGAGCTGCTCTGACAGCTGGTGCTTAAACCTAGTGAGGGAGGTAAGAGTGTCCAGCTTCAGTGATTTTTGCAGTTCGTTCCAGTCATTGGCAGCAGAAAACTGGAAGGAGAGGCGGCCAAAGGGAGAATTGGCTTTGGGGGTGACCAGTGAGATATACCTGCTGGAGCGCGTGCTACAGGTGGGTGCTGCTATGGTGACCAGTGAGCTTAGATAAGGCGGGGCTTTACATAGCAGAGACTTGTAGATGACCTGGAGTCAGTGGGTTTGGCGACGAGTATGAAGCAAGGGCCAGCCAACGAGATCATACAGGTCACAGTGGTGGGTAGTATTTGGGGCTTTGGTGACAAAACGGATGGCACTGTGATAGACTGCATCCAATTTGTTGAGTAGAGTGTTGGAGGCTATTTTGTAAATGACATCGCCAAAGTCAAGGATCGGTAGGATGGTCAGTTTTACGAGGGTATGTTGGCAGCATGAGTGAAGGATGCTTTGTTGCGAAATAGGAAGCCGATTCTAGATTTAATTTTGGATTGGAGAATGTGAGTCTGGAAGGAGAGTTTACAGTCTAACCAGACACCTAGGTATTTGTAGTTGTCCACATATTCTAAGTCAGAACCGTCCAGAGTAGTGATGCTGGACAGGCGGGCAGGTGATGGCAGCGATCAGTTGAAGAGCATGCATTTAGTTTTACTTGCATTTAAGAGCAGTTGGAGGCTATGGAAGGAGTGTTGTATGGCATTGAAGCTCATCTGGAGGTATGTTAACACAGTTTCCAAAGAAGGGCCAGAGGTATACAGAACGGTGTCGTCTGCGTAGAGGTGGATCAAAGAATCACCAGCAGCGAGAGCGACATCATTGAGGTATACAGAGAAGAGAGTCGGCCCGAGAATTGAACCCTGTGGCACCCCCATAGAGACTGCCAGAGGTCCGGACAACAGGCCCTCCGATTTGACATACTGAACTCTATCGGAGAAGTAGTTGGTGAACCAAGCGAGGCAATCATCTGAGAAACCAAGGCTGTTTAGTCTGCCAATAAGAATGTTGTGATTGACAGAGTAACAAGCCTTAGCCAGGTCGATGAATACGGCTGCACAGTAATATCTCTTATCGATGGCGGTTATGATATCGTTTAAGACCTTGAGCGTGGCTGAGGTGCACCCACGACCAGTTCTGAAAACAGATTGCATAGCGGAGAAGGTACGGTGAAATTCTCAATTATTGTAGATTTATCATAGTAGTGACAGTGTTTCCTAGCCTCAGTGCAGTGGGCAGCTGGGAGGAGGTGCTCTTATTCTCCATAGACTTTACAGTATTTGTATTTTTTTTAACCTTTTTTATTTAACCAGGCAAGTCAGTTAAGAACACATTCTTATTTTCAATGACGGCCTGGGAACAGTGGGTTAACTGCCTGTTCAGGGGCAGAACGACAGATTTGTACCTTGTCAGCTCGGGGGTTTGAACTCGCAACCTTCCGGTTACTAGTCCAATGCTCTAACCACTAGGCTACGCAGTATCCCAGAACCTTTTTGAGTTTGTTCTACAGGATGCAAATTTATGTTTGAAAAAGCTAGCCTTAGCTTTCCTAACTGCCTGTGTATATTGGTTGTTAACTTCCCTAAAAAGTTACATATCACGGGGGCTATTCGATGCTAATGCAGAACGCCACAGGATGTTTTTGTGCTGGTCAAGGGCAGACAGGTCTGGAGTTAACCAAGGGCTATATCTATTCCTAGTTCTACATTTTTTGAATGGAGCATGCTAGCCTTTTCCCTGCCTGTACTGTTGCCATTTTAGACCCCCTGTGAATGACCTGCCTGCCCCTGGACCCAGCTACCTGCCTCCTCCTGTGTATGACCTGCCTGCCCCTGGACCCAGTTACCTGCCCCCTCATGTGGTCCTTTAAAATAAACACCTGCTGCGCCCTGTGCTTGAAACCAGCTCCCTGTCTCCACTCGTGTTCATTTCAGGACCCATTGTAAATTGGGTTTTCATATTAAAATGTGTCCCAGCGTCCACTGGGGCGTGGCTTACGTAGTGTTCTTGAAAAAAACCTGTTGTATTTCAAAGGATATAACCATGGGAACCACAGAATGTTTTTTTATTTTTGTTATTTTTTTCCTGCTTTTTCTCCCAAACTTTGTGATATCAAATAGGTAGAAAGTCTTGTCCCATCGCTACAACTCCCGTACGGACTCGGGAGAGGCGAAGGCCTTATGAGTTAATCAAATCAGTGTTGCCAACTCCTCAGTAAGGAAAGTAAGCTATTGGCTGTCCTAAATGTTGCTAGAAGTCGCTAAATGATGTCATCGCCTAATTAGCATAATTGGCCATGTGCATGTAATTGTGATGGAAGCTGTAGGAGAGGGGAATAACATCGTGGGAGAGACAAAAAGTGAGTAAAAAACACCCTAAATATGTTTAGAACTACAAATTAACTTTCTTCTGTCGATTCTTGGTTTTTTTTATGTCACAATTCCAACACTCCTCCTTTATCCGGGCTTGGGACCGACAAAAGTGACCCAAAATAGACACTCTGGCGGAGTTACTTATGTATAAAAATAAAAAAATGTTTTTTAGCTTAGTTTTCTTAATTTGGTTTGGTTTGTAACCTTATGGTCCACTTGGGAGCCTACAACAAGTCACAGTAAAACATGAACATTTTTTATATTTTAATATTTTTTACATTTTTTTGTATACAATCAACATGGACCAAAAAGAGACAATAGAAAAAACTGTCAATGGCAACGTGAGAAAATGATGGTAACTAGTCTGGCCATATTTTATTTTAAAAATTTTATATAAGCCATGCGCGATTCATTTGCAGTCTGGACGCAGAGGGGTGAACATCTCCTGCTCTGACTGCAGCTGGGAGGGACTGCCGCGCGAGGACTGGGCCACTTGTGAGTGCTTTGGGTCCGGGGTGGGACCCACACCAGCACCCGTTGCTGCTGCTCGTTGAAAAGAGTAAGAACGATACGTGCTTTCACGTCAGAGTCTCCAAAAGTGTCCAATAACACCAGAAAAAGTCGCTTTTTAAAAAATATGTCGCTAGAGGGGTCTGAATATTTTCTAAATATGGCGACAAAGACGCTAAGTTGGCAACACTGAACCAAATGTGTGCCGTGATAATTTAAAACAACAATAATACAGTCATGTGACCTTTTAAAATATGTGCCGTAGGCCAGGTCTGACATTATTGTATATTGTCTCTATGACCTGCCTACCCTACAACAGAATGGGGAAAGTTTGGTTCAAATACATTTTTGCCACCTTTAAGAGCTCTTATGAGTCAACCAAATGTGTGACGTGATTAAAAAAATAAACCATTCTATACAATTGTGTGACCTTTTAAAATATGTGCCGTAGGCCAGGTCTGACATTATTGTATCTTGTCTCAACTTGTCCTGCTGATCCGTTGTGATTAGCACAGCTTTATTTTTCTTAGAAGATAATATTGCTTTAAATTTCAATATATTCTTTGGTAGGTTTATTCTATTCAACAGTAGCCTTTCCGTTTCAACACCTACTATACATGAGTAGGCTATCCAATTCAACAGTCATTTCAGTCCCAAATAACATTTGGAACGTTGCCAATGCCATGACCCGCCTACCCTCTACAACGGTATGGGACATGACGTTTGGCACCACTTCAGCGTGTTGGGGAAAAGCTCTGGTGTAGGCGGTATTAAAGGGTGGGTCGACACTCTGGCGATAGTGGATCCGCTACAATTCTATCATCTCGTTCATTTCATTTCTTAAGATGCTCAATCCTCATGAGGGCCAAGGTAAGTGTTTAAAATGTATATGTCTAAAATGTAGTATTTATAACAACAACAAAAAATGCTTTGGATGAGTAGGGTGCGTGCGGATTGTCTATTACTAAAGCACACACACTGCAGACCAACATTCCGGAGTTAGAGGAAGTGTCATATTTCATAGGCTTGGAAGAGCGAAATCGCTATTTTTTTTGTCGTTGACTACTCCATAGTGCTGAGAGACTAGTGCTATTTGAGGCTGTTTCCGTTTATATATGTATCATGGGTTCCGTTTTTCCCCCCCAGAAACAGCCTCAAATAGCATTAGTTGTAGGCTTGCATTATGTGAGTTGAGTGCTGTAACACAGAATAAAACAATTCATACAAGTTATATGATGTTAGTGACTGCCCATTACTGCTTATCATTTATTCTTTTTATTTTATTTTATTTACACTTTTACTGATTTATAAACTGGGTGGTTCGAGTCCTGAAAGCCGTGATATATTTAAGCAATAAGCCAGAGGGGTTGCGGCATTTGGCAGTGGTGTAAAAAGTACTCAATTCTCATACTTAAGTAAAAGTACAGATACCTTACTAGAAAATGACTCAAGTAAAAGTGAATTGCATTAAACAAACCAGATGGCACATTTTTTCTTGTTTTGTTTGATTGACGGATAGCCAGAGGCACACCAACACTCAGACATAATTTAGAAATTAAGTGTTCGATGAGTCCGCCAGATCATAAGCAGTAGGGATGACCCGGGATATTATCTTGATAACTGTGTGAATTGGACCATTTTCCTGTCAAAACCTTTGGGTGTCATGGAAAATGTATGGAGTAAAAAGTACATTATTTTCTTAAATTTTCCCTGACACCCCAAAGTACTCGATACATTTTGAATGTTTAGCAGGACTGGAAAATTGTCCAATTCACGCACTTATCAAGAGAACATCCCTGGTCATCCCTACTGCCTCTGATCTGGCGGACTTACTAAACACAAATGTATCGTTTGTAAATAATGTCTGAGTGTTGGAGTGTGCCCCTGGCTATCCATACATTTTAAAAACCAGAAAATGGTGCCGACTGCTTTGCTTAATACAAGGAATTTGAAATGATTTATACTTTTACTTTTGGTACTTAAGAATATTTTAGCAATTACATTTACATTTGATACTTAAGTATATTTAGAAGCAAATACTTTTAGATTTTTACTCAAGTAGTATTTTACTGGGTGACTTTTACTTGAGTGAATTTCTATTAAGGGATCTATACTTTTACTCAAGTATGAAAATTGGGTACTTTTTCCACCACTGAAAATAAATCATACATCACTGAAAAACTGGGATCATACACTTTTCAAGTATTACCATCACAACTGTTGTATTTCCCCAAGATTGCATTTAGGAATGTTGCGCAGTGACTGGTTTTAATTACAGCACATTTCTTTCTGCACAGTAATCAGCTGTGTGATACGTTTCACGCTCTTGCCACCTGACTGTTGTAATTCAACAGGTAATTGAACGACGTAGCTCATGAACAGCTTCTGTAATTCATCTGGTTTTTAAACAATGATCTAGGCCTAGACTACAGAATATAATTATTACAAAATTCATTTTTTTTTTATTTAACCAACAAGTGATTCGTGTAAATAATGTTCATGGCTTAACAAGAAAGCAGCATAGTGTATGATTTCTTTGCTAATAACTACATCGCTATGTAGTCTGATATGGAAAAAATACAGTCCATATGAAAGCTTGATTAACTGGGCTGGTGAGCTCGGCAGTTGTTGTCGGGCCAGCAGAAGGCCCTAAAGGTCGAGCCCTGTAGTCAGTCTCTTTAGCTAATCCACTCCCTGTAACGTTACTCATGTGCCAAAGAAATATCTCCACTTACTGGAGTAGACAGACTTTGGGCCTGGTTATCCCTCTGGCTTCACCTCTTCCTATCTGGTGTGACTCACAAATGTCAGGTAATGACTGTAGCTCTCGCCTTGGGCCAACCAGTGCAATTTAGCAAATAACATATTTGTATGGCATGTTTCGTTAAGATCGGGCCTGTACTGTGTGAGATATCTCATGTGACTTAACACTATAGACCAAAGTTCTGAAGTTAGAGAAAGGGAAGGGATTTCATCATTGGGGACAATATGAGTCAAATTAAAACTTCAAAAAGCTTTCTCCCTATTGTTATTCGTTTCCACCATAGACCGTATAAACAGGTTTCCACACGCACCTCGGCCCCTTCCACTCTACAGTATCATGTCACTGGCAGTTGAAAAATATCAAATTCCATGACCGTGACAGCTGCACATGGAAGCTGCGGCCCTACGGATCACGATCCAGCGAGCTGTTTTTATTACGGTCACTCAGAGCATCTATGCATATCTATACCATGCAGTATTGCCTTCAGAAAGTGTTCACACCCCTTGACTTTTTCCACATGGTGTTGTGTTACAGCCTGAATTTAAAGTTGATTAAATAGAGATCTTTTCTGTCACTGGTGTACACACAATACCCCATAATGCCAACGTGGAATTATGTTTTTCGAAATTTTTACAAATTAATACAAAATTAAAAGATGCAACGTCTTGAGTGAATACGTTTTCAACCCCTTTGTTACGGCAAACCTGAATAAGTTTAGGAATACAAATGTGCTTAACAAGTCATCCAATAAGTTGAATGGACTCTCTCTGTGTGCAATAATAGTGTTAAGTGTGATTTTTGAATGACCTCATCTCTGTACCCCACACATACAATTATCTGTAAGGTCCCTCATTAGAGCAGGGAATTTCAACCACAAAGATCAGGTAGGTTTTCAAATGCCTCCCAAAGAAGGGCACCTGTTGGTAAGCAGACATTGAATATCTCTGTTAGCATGGTCAAGTTATTAATTACACTTTGGATGATGTATCAATACACCTAATCATTACAAAGATACAGGCGTCCTTCCTAACTCAGTTGCCGGAGAAGAAGGAAAACGCTCAGGGATTTCATAATTCTTTTTATTTAACCAGGAAAAGCCTATTGAGACCAAGCGTCTCTTTTTCAAGGGAGACCTGGTCAAGAAGGCAGCAACAATCAATACATTACAGAATTAAAACAAACAACATGATCCAGCCAAAAATAAGCATTTACACTCCTCTAAGTCTCCAATTAAAAATGGTAGTAACTCCACAATACTAGTAACAGTAACTCCACAATACTAACCTAATTGACAGAGGGAAAATAATAAGGAAGACTGTACAGAATAAAAATATCCCAAAACATGCATCCTGTTTGCAACACGGCACTAAAGTAATAATGCAAAAAAAAACGTGGCAAAGCAATTCACTTTTTGTCCTAAATACAAAGTGTTATGTTTGGGGCAAATCTAATACAACACCTTACTGAGTATCACTCTCCATATTTTCAAGCATAGTGGTGGCTGCATCTTGTTATGGGTATTCTTGTAATCGTTCAAGACTGGGGAGTTTTTCAGGATAAAAAAGAAACAGAATGGAGCTAAGCACAGGCAAAATCCTAGAAATCCTAGGAAAACCTGGTTCAGTCTGTTTTCCACCAGCAATTATGAGATTAATTTACCTTTCAGCATGACAATAACCTAAAACACAAGGCCAAATCTACACTGGAGTTGCTTTGGGGTATGAATACTTATGTAAATGATATATTTCTGTATTTCATTTAGTGATCAAATTAGGATCCTACATTTGTAGCATCGTATCAATGTTAGGGTCAGTTTCTGGGACATGGAGCAGTAGCCTAGACTACCATATGGAACTATTGCTGTGTCAACAATGCTCTATCAATTTTCCAATGTGGTTCAGTGGAGAAGATAAACTTCAGCTAAAGACCGTAACTATAGACCATATAACCCCCTATAGAAACGTTCTGAAGCAATAAACAGTTAATGGTCTGCCTTGATTAAATCAGGTAGGGGACTGTTGCTCTGTCTCTGTCCATTAGTCCTGTAAGCCTTACTTTTGATGTGACTTTTATTTTTGCGTAATGTATTGAGGCACTGTTATTGCTTGTACCCTGGCAACTTTTATTGTGAAAGCAGTCGTTTTCTCAGAGGCACCTGCGAGTGACTAGAGTAAAGATGCAGAGTGGATGTTTGTGACTCCTAATAGTGTTCCTTTGTAACCAACGATGTATAGAAACCCTGGATTGCTGATGTAATGTTTTGGCCAGGCTTTGAAGCCACCGGTCGGCCATATTGGCACCCCCCCAGTAGGAGCAGTCCTCTACAGGAATGTATGGAATTCTACAGTATTTCCATTAAATGTTTCAAGGACAAAATTACAAGTATTTAAGTATTTTTGTTGTTGTAGTGGAGACAGTGACAGTAGCACTCTCAAAAAATATACTTTAAGGAAAATGTATATATATATATATTTCTTCATTTTTTTATTTGAATGTTCAGCTCACATAATATAAATTTAAAAGTATACATTAAGTTGTCTGTAATAGAATAAATGTAAATAGCTTCCCAAAACATGTTTTCCAATGGAGGGAGGAGTACCAAGATGGCGGTTTTCCAATGGAAGGAGGAGTACCAAGATGGCTGTTTTCCAATGGAAGGAGGAGTACCAAGATGGCTGTTTTCCAATGGAAGGAGGAGTACCAAGATGGCTGTTTTCCAATGGAAGGAGGAGTACCAAGATGGCGGTTTTCCAATGGAAGGAGGAGTACCAAGATGGCTGTTTTCCAATGGAAGGAGGAGTACCAAGATGGCTGTTTTCCAATGGAAGGAGGAGTACCAAGATGGCTGTTTTCCAATGGAAGGAGGAGTACCAAGATGGCTGTTTTCCAATGGAAGGAGGAGTACCAAGATGGCTGTTTTCCAATGGAAGGAGGAGTACCAAGATGGCGGTTTTCCAATGGAGGGAGGAGTACCAAGATGGCTGTTTTCCAATGGAAGGAGGAGTACCAAGATGGCTGTTTTCCAATGGAAGGAGGAGTACCAAGATGGCGGTTTTCCAATGGAAGGAGGAGTACCAAGATGGCTGTTTTCCAATGGAAGGAGGAGTACCAAGATGGCTGTTTTCCAATGGAAGGAGGAGTACCAAGATGGCGGTTTTCCAATGGAAGGAGGAGTACCAAGATGGCGGTTTTCCAATGGAAGGAGGAGTACCAAGATGGCGGTTTTCCAATGGAAGGAGGAGTACCAGACCTGAAGCCCATTGAAAACCTCCGGAATGTGATCAAGAGTAAGATGGAAGGTCACAAGCCATCAAACAAAGCCGAGCTACCTGAATTTCTGCTCCAGGAGTGGCATAAAGTCACCCAACATCAATGTGAAAGACTGGTGGAGAGCATGCCAAGACGCATGAAAGCTGTGATTGAAAATCAGGGTTATTCCACCAAATATTGATTTCTGAACTCTTCCTAAGTTAAAACATTAGTTTTGTGTTGTTTAAAAATGAAAATGAACTTATTTTCTTTGCATTATTCGAGGTCTGACAACACTGGATATTTTTGGTTATTTTGACCAGTTGTCATTTTCTGCAAATAAATTCTCTAAATGACAACATTTTTACTTGGAATTTGGGAGAAATGTTGTCAGCAGTTTATAGAATAAAACTAAAATGTTCATTTTACCCAAACACATACCTATAAACAGTAAAACCAGAGAAACTGGTCATTTTGCAGTCTCTTCATTTTTTTCCAAAGCTGTATATATGTGCCCATCTCAGTGAACTAATCCATTGCAGCCTATACTAAAAGCCAATTTATGCTTGATCCGAAAATGTTGTCAGAGGCTCCATATGGAGCTTGTGACGCAATTGCAGAGCCTCCAGAGGCATGCAGAGTACTGCTCCGTGTTTCACATACATTTGCATATGAAAACTGTAACTGGCACGTAGATCGGTAGCATTCCACATGAGGCATTCCACATGAGGCATTCCACATGAGAAAGGTTGCCAGCTCCTCGTGTAGCCGACTACGACAACTTCAGGAGAGTAAGGGCAGAATCTGCGGGAGGAGAATAATTAGACCAGGTTGAGTTTTTTTTCTTCTGGTTATCTAGATCTCTGGCGCCCTCTTGAGGCATTTGTCTTATTTCATCAAACCGTAAGCTCAATGCGTATAGTTAATTTTATTAAAACACATAGAGGGTGTCTATATGGTCAATTTCTTAAATGTGAATTTTTCCAATCACTTGGTCGAAAGAACAGACGACTTTCGGTCAACCAAGATTAATTTTTTGTCAGGGAGAGCCCTACTTTCCACTATATTTACAGTTAATGAAGTACAGACAACTTCTGATAATGCATTGGATTGGTGGGACTGTTGTCCCAGGATGATTACAGTTGATGTGCTTTGTTACAGTATGTGTGTCTTTTACATTGTCTCCTTAACTAAAACTAAAGCTTCTTTCGATCAAGTACTGGTGACTTCTCACTCCTGATAAATGCATGGACTGTTGTGAATGAAGGAATGTTTACCAAAACAGAGGATAAAAACCCAACTAAGGCTGTTCTTCTATCTTTCAGCGCTCTATGCCCCCACAGTGCCCGCCCCAGGCCCCATGGTTCCCCCAGCTAGCATGTTTGGCAATGTACCAGGGTACGAGGACACTTTAGCTGGCGGAGGAGGTAGGTGTCAGCATCAGAACCCTCTAAAGATACTCAATATCATCATATCATCATGGACATTTTATAATGTCTAAGATTCTTGAAAACATTTGGGGTGTTATTATGAATTTTTGAGTGAAGTCAGTCTCGTATTATAATGTTATGACTATTGACTGTTTTAGAGATGAGCAAAATGTTTAAAAAAACTATGAAGTCATCAAGTAGGATCCCTGAGATCATTCATACCAGGTGATATAGAGTATCACTGTGCTCCATTTTCATATTTAATCATTGATGAAAGTATGTGTGAACTACCTAATGCCTTTGTGTCTCTATAGGTGGATATCTCCCCCCACCGATGCCCTTACACCCGAATCGGGATCCAGAGCCTGCACCAGTACCACAAGACTGGAAGTATGGACCCATCACTAACATTACATTATGACATGGACATTAGGTTTAGATTGATGTTCCCCACTCACACACAGAGACACACACAAACACACAGAGTATTGATTGATTGATTGATGTGTTCCTTGTTGAATGTGGAGGTAATGTATTGTATGCTCTTTAGCAGATGCTTTTATCCAAAGCGACTTACAGTAAGGCACAGTGAGTTCATACATGCTTGATCCCTGTGTGAATCTAATGTTTGGATTTCTTGCACCACGGTGCAGGGTGACGTTGCCCCTAGATGCTTTGCGATTTCCCAACTAGTGGTTAAGGTTAGAATTGAGGGGAAGCTGATCATGGATCAGTACCTAGGGGAAACCCCCCCCGGAGCATGCTGTATAGGACTCGCCTTGTGAAACCAGACTGAATGCTCTCTTCGTTTGTGAGATCATTCTGCTTCAACAAGGCTAACATAATTTTGGAACAAAATTCTCTCAGGCCCAGGAGTGAAGTTGCCCATAGGTACAGATCTAGAATCAGCTTCCTCTCTCTAATCCTAACCTTGAATATTAGTGGGGGAAATGCAAAAATTGACGCAAGATCATTCTCTTAGACAATGTTGAGTGTTTTGCTTTGTCATCATGGCCTACTAGTCTGGACGACCATTTCTTTGTTCATTGATTAAATCTGTAGAGGACAGGGCACCATTAAGGGCTTTCCAGACACGAAGTGGTGGTGGGGATGGATTTTCAATAGAAAATCGGATAGCATTCTTGACCAGTAACTTGGGGTACTACAACATGAGGTGTTGTCGTGCATTGACTAAGCGTGTCAACAATGCATTTACCAGCCAAACCTGTTCTGGGGTGTCATCTTGATGAGGCTCATCTTCTCTCATATTGTCTAGCATCCCCTCCATCACTGAAGATGTGGCGCGGGAGCGTTTTATAATGTACGCGTCTGGTAAATGCTGCTATAGCAACGCCCCTGCCAAGGATGGAGTCATCACTAACATGCAGGCGTTCAACACCTATCGGGTAACAGACCGTCCATCTTTTCTCCGCTCCCCTTCTCTCTTTAAAAAAAACAAATCAAAACATGAATGATGTACAATACATGTATTATTATAATGACTTAATATTTTTGTAGAATTAAGTACATTAAAACAATGTGTTGTTTCTTTTTCATGTTTAAAGAGGACAATATGTCAGATGAAGCTACTGTTTTGCTCTCTTCACTAATAAAACCCCCCACAATGATAGGGAAAATAAACGGATGCCTCACAACCACTGACCTTATGTGCTTATTGTGTTTTTACTGTCCACAGTACCGTTTGGAGACATTCACAGAGTCTAGATCTACAGAGTGGGCCACCAAGCCTTATGAAGGTAAACTACACTATCCATTATGCTCCCTACGAGTTCTTGGTTCATCCTCAGACCTTGGTTCTTTTAGATACTTTGAGCGTTTGATTGAGTTGCCAGAGAGTGTCAGATGGGCGAGGTTTGCACTTCTGGGACTATGCCATTGATACCGTTGAGCCAGGCAAGCTCAGTCAAGTGCAGGGAAAACTATTTGAAAGAAAACCAATATTATTTGAACCCAGTTCTGCTTATAGTCATTACCATCTGCCCTTATATTCTTTCCCATTCAGGACCTCATCAGTCCTTATGGATCCATTGAGGATCTCATCAGTCCTTATGCATCCATTCAGGATCTTATGGATCCATTCAGGTTCTCATCAGTCCTTATGGATCCATTCAGATCTTATGGATCCATTCAGGATCTCATCAGTCCTTTTGGATCCATTCAGGATCTCATCAGTCCTTATGGATCCATTCAGGTTCTCATCAGTCCTTATGGATCCATTCAGATCTTATGGATCCATTCAGGATCTTATCAGTCCTTTTGGATCCATTCAGGATCTCATCAGTCCTTTTGGATCCATTCAGGATCTCATCAGTCCTTTTGGATCCATTCAGGTTCTCATCAGTCCTCATGGATCCATTCAGGTTCTCATCAGTCCTCATGGATCCATTCAGGTTCTCATCAGTCCTCATGGATCCATTCAGGTTCTCATCAGTCCTCATGGATCCATTCAGGTTCTCATCAGTCCTTATGGATCCATTCAGGTTCTCATCAGTCCTTATGGATCCATGCAGGTTCTCATCAGTCCTTTTGGATCTAACCGTAACTTGTGTTTCCTGTACCTGACAGGTGAACCGGCTCAGTCAAGTGCAGGGAAAACTATTTGAAAGAAAACCAATATTATTTGAACCCAGTTCTGCTTATAGTCATTACCATCTGCCCTTATATTCTTTCCCATTCAGGACCTCATCAGTCCTTATGGATCCATTGAGGATCTCATCAGTCCTTATGCATCCATTCAGGATCTTATGGATCCATTCAGGTTCTCATCAGTCCTTATGGATCCATTCAGATCTTATGGATCCATTCAGGATCTCATCAGTCCTTTTGGATCCATTCAGGATCTCATCAGTCCTTATGGATCCATTCAGGTTCTCATCAGTCCTTATGGATCCATTCAGATCTTATGGATCCATTCAGGATCTTATCAGTCCTTTTGGATCCATTCAGGATCTCATCAGTCCTTTTGGATCCATTCAGGATCTCATCAGTCCTTTTGGATCCATTCAGGTTCTCATCAGTCCTCATGGATCCATTCAGGTTCTCATCAGTCCTCATGGATCCATTCAGGTTCTCATCAGTCCTCATGGATCCATTCAGGTTCTCATCAGTCCTCATGGATCCATTCAGGTTCTCATCAGTCCTTATGGATCCATTCAGGTTCTCATCAGTCCTTATGGATCCATTCAGGTTCTCATCAGTCCTTTTGGATCTAACCGTAACTTGTGTTTCCTGTACCTGACAGGTGAACCGGCAGACTTCTACACGCAGACTGCCCCACGGCCGTGGGAAATCCCAGTGACCGGTCCCTCCCTGTTTCAAAATCACGAGGAGAACATAAAAGTCCCTTACACTTCATCTAACAAGGTGTTTGTCTGTCTGTTTGAATCACAAAGGGTTATTTTCAATTGTGGCTGTATTCCAGGTTTGACTATAATTGGCCAGGAAAGGACAGATTAATTATACTTTATTTTTAGGACAAGTAAGCTACAAGAGAAGGTAAGATGTATGAGTGAGGTTTGGTTTGATGACGCCGTCTCTGTTTGTGCAGCCCTGCCACACTTGTAGTGCCTCTGGAAAGATGCCCTGCCATGAGTGCAATGGCTCTGGAACGGTAAGAACACACACACACACACACACACACAGACACACACACACACACACACACACACCTCTTTACAATTATCCATTGATTCTTCATTTAGAAAGTTTGTTGGGTCTGCAATGGATCTGGCAGAGAGGGAGGAGATAGTCCCTGCAATCAATGCAATCAAAGAGGAAGGGAGAAGTAAGTCATTCAGTCATTCATTTTGAAATAATAATACAATGAAAAAAATACACTCTTCAAATCAAAGACAATCTGCCTCTTTAAGGTGTACAGTACAGACATCCATACAGACTTGTCTTATTGACTTGATGTTGTTTGTGTCTCTAGCTGCTCTAAATGTCATGGTAACGGGACTAAAGAATGTGAGACCTGCAAGGGCAAGCAGCAACTGTTGACCTACATCAATCTTAAAGTCGAGTGGTGAGTCCTTGGGATTTTTTAAATAAAATTATAAACTCATTAAGAGATTTATAATAAAAGTGTACATTTTTTAAGAAATGTTTTTATGAAATTGTCAACTGTGACATATGTTAATAAAATTGGAAACTAATTAAGATATTTTTTATAAAATTGAAGACTTATGAAGAGATTTTTAGTAAAATGTTAAACTTATGAAGATATATTTTTTAAATGGTACACTTAATATATTTTTTTGTAAAATAAAAAAATGGTAACATTTGTTTACTTATCAAGAGATTTATAGTAAACATTTAAACTTAAGAGATTTTTTTGTACAGTTATATTCAAAGACATTACATTTAGAGACAGAAATGATTGAATATGCAAAGTTGATTGTATTGTAACTGCAACGCAATATGCACATTTCCTAATGTGTTCACAATTGATGTTTTTTAGTTTTTTATTTAAGTTGAATGGTGAGTTATGAGGTACACATGTTTCTGTAAATCATATCTTCTTATTAAGAGATGATGGTTCGGAAACCAGAAATGGTCATAAAAGTTGGTATACAAATGATGTACAACCATTTTTATTATTTCAGGAAGGATAATGTGGAGGGACTGTTATTATTTCAGGAAGGATAATGTGGAGGACTTATTATTTCAGGAAGGATAATGTTGAAGACTATGTTATTATTTCAGGAAGGATAATGTGGAGGACTATGTTATTATTTCAGGAAGGATAATGTTGCGGACTTTGTTGTTATTTCAGGAAGAATAATGTTGAAGACTATGTTGTGGAGCAGAACAGTGGGCTGGAGGTTGACAATCTGAGCGATGTGACTGGAAAGACACTCTTCAAAAACGCCCAGTACATGGTAAGGAAGGAACAAAACAGACCGGGGTGTATTCATTAGTGATCACCGTAGCAAAAAGGCTTTGCAACCCAAACATTTCTTATCGGACATGTTTTGACCCTGCTTTACAAGGTCAGTCCCTCCTGTAAACCATTTAAACACCTTGACATGTCTCTCTGCTCCGCTGCTTAACTACAACTTCTGTTTACGAACAAAACGGAACTCAACAGCTTTTACGTCATGTGTCAGAGCGTTTAGAGTAAACGCTTTTTTAGTTCCAAAATGTTTTACAACAGTGCAAAACGTTTGCCCTTGTTAGGTTCCCCTTGTAAACTATAAGTAACACGTGACATTTTTGTATTTTTTTTCCTATTGGTTAAAAAAATAGTTTTATAGTTTCTGAGATATTACTGAAACGTTGTGTGTGACATCATCACATTCCTCTGTTCATCAGCTGTATCCAGTGTATGGCTTCCCAGATCCGTCTTTATCCCAGGCTTCAGACCGTTTGGTTAGAGAACACCAGGCGAAATTCTCCCAGAACTCCCGCATCCTTCAACAGGTACAACATTTGTTATACCAGCGGTTCTCAAACCCGCAGCCGTTCCATGTATTTGAACTATTCCAAAAGTAGCGCACCTAATTCAAGTTGTAAACTATTTATCAAGCACTTGACTAGTTGAATCAAGTGAGTTAGTTCAGGACTACAATCGAGGAGAGGTTTGAGAACCACTGTGTTACAGTGACAGATACAATACAGGCAACTTTACAAGCAGAAGTTATAATATTTGTACACAGGATATGACAACATCTGTTAGCCATGTTTCTCAACTTTAAACCCTTTTGGGGGTGGTTTTCCGGACACTGATTAAGAAAAGTAAACTCGATGGAGAATCTCCATTTTAAAATGCATTTTAGTCCCAGATAAGGCTTCATCTGTGCACAGGAAACCAGGAAACCAGGAAACCGCCCCTTTGAGCTCCGTACTGCTTATTGATGATCACCTGTCAATCAACTAATAAGATAAATGGTCTCACTCTTCTGTTGTTGTTTCAGCAACAAACCATCGAGTTGATTCCCATCACCAAGGTGACCTACAAGTGGAAGGGAGGCATCCATGTTTACTATATCTATGGGAACGAACACCAGGTCAAAGTTCCTGACTACCCTGCCACCTGCTGCTGCTCCATCATGTAACCAGTCATGCCAGCCAGACAGACAGACAGACAGGCCAGCCAGCCACTTAACCATACCTCTTTTGGTGAACGCGTCACCAGGCCAGCCCAATACAGCTGGCCTTGACTTGGCTTAGTTCAGCTCCGTATGAAAAAAGGTTTTGTTTATCAGTTAGCTAGTTAGTTAGCTAGTTAGTGAGGTAGGTATTGTAGGTAGTTCTTTAGGGCCTTTTATCCTCCCCAGGAGTTTAGGGCTAAGTGTATTCTGATCAGTATACTACATGTTGTTTTTAATTTTTATAATGATTAATAATAATAAATAATAATTATTGCAGCCCTGGAATTTCATGAATTTATTTTTTGTTTCAACTTTCAATTTTTCTCAAGTAAATTACTTTATGCAAAGATATAGAAAAACTAAAGGCTATTGAAGCAAATTGCTGCATGTCTGATTCATTCTTGTTACATAAACTTTAGTACAGTCAATAAAGTGAAAAGGTGTTATTATTCTATAATGAAATAAATAAATAAAATCATTCAAACTTCAAAGAGAAAAGTTAACCATTTATGTAATGCTCCCTGTTGTTAGTGTTTTTTAGGTCAGTGTGTTATGAGTGACAATGTTATGCTTTTCTGAGTGAGAATTGTTGCCAGTGTTATGGTCCAACAAGCTTATTTTGAGACATGTATGAAGTGTTTTGTTGGTTTGAGGGAGTTTTGGAGGTGAGATGAACTGTTTGGCCAAGACGCATGTTGGTAATGCAGACTGTGTGAAGAGTTTTGAAAAAGTGGCATCAGTATTGACCGACGCTTGTTAGCGATTGAACAAAAAAACTGTAATGCTGCTTAATGTATGTACTGTATTTTTGATGAATTGATTGCTGATTTCAGAAGCTGAACGTAACCTCCAGTATACCATTCCACTACTCTAATGATGAGTATGTAATCGCTCTCTCCTTATTCGTTGGCCAAACTACATCCTGTGGTTGCATTCACATTTTCAAAAGATAAGTTGTAAATTCAGCTGTGTGTTGTTGTGCCAAAGCTTTAGTCAATTTGGCCATTGAGTTAATTGCATGAGCGTTAGGATAAGAGTGTTGACAAAGCTTGTCATAATCATGTTCTGATGACTAGAAAAGCTATTTTAATATTATATTAAGAATTTTATTCCATTCTAGAATGTTATTTACTATTCGATCAATATATTAGTATTGATATTTTAATATCGCTATATCAGAGTTGTTTTCATGAAACGTCCTTAAGGGCTCGATTTCATTCCGTAGAGCAGAAGATCTGCGTTGTAGTGCAGGTTTAAATGTCGATCCGAGGACAGCATTTCTGATTGAGCCGACATATTCAGCGTGTACAGTCAATGCTGTCTAAAGTTCTATGTCACAAATGTTGCACAGCAAACATTGCCTTTAAATGTCAACCGCACTTTCCTACAGATTGAGTAGTCTTGACCCTACTGTACAAACGAGCCTCCATGGTAAAGATGTTTACCGGCCAAAGGGCTAACCTTGAGATTGTACATGCTGTCCTCGGATTGTACATGCTGTCCTCGGATTAAACATGCTGCCCTCGGATTGTACACGCCGTCCTCTGATTGTACATGCGGTCCTCTGGTTGTACACGCTGTCCTCATATTATACATGCTGTCCATTCATTTTAAAATAATAAAGAATATTATCCTTAGAGGAAACATTTGTCTCCTGTTTTGAATGGACAACACACACAGTTCTCAGTTGATTGATTTACTGATAGATTGTCTTTCATACAGTTTACTTGATTACCCTGTCACCTTTATTTTTTTATTTTTTTACATGGTCAAATTGTTCCTAGAACCAGAGCCGTGGGCCCATTGTAAGCTACATGACAGTTGTCAATCGGTCACTTGCTGTCACGCCCTGACCTTAGAGATCCTTTTATGTCTCTATTTTGGTTTGGTCAGGGCGTGAGTTCGGGTGGGCATTCTATGTTTTGTGTTTCTATGATTTTCTATTTTTATGTTTGGGCCGGGTATCGTTCTCAATCAGGGACAGCTGTCTATCGTTGTCTCTGACTGGGAACCATACTTAGGTACCCTTTTTCCGACCTGTGTTTGTGGGAAATTTCTTTATGGCACTTAGCCATAAGATTCGCTGTTTTGTATTGTTTTGTTCGGCGTCTTTTCTTTATTAAAGAACATGTACGCTCACCACGCTGCACCTTGGTCCGCTCCTTTCAACAGCCGTGACACTTGCAGGCTACACTGTTTCTATTATTTTAATGGTAAAAGCTGAAAGTCCAGTGTTTTTAAGTCAGGTATACCAAGTCGGTTTAACAGGAAATTATCTGCAGCACACTGGAATACCTCTTGAGAAATCCAATCCTTCTTAAATCGCACCAAGATGTTCAACCCATTAGTTAATAATTGGGACTCATAATATGCCCCCCCTTGGCCTCCATTGAGAGTGGCAGTCTCTTATCTCAACTCAATGGCTGCCTGGTTGGGTCTATGTTGCAATTTAATTCACTTTAATTTCTTAATGAAAAAAAAAACGAATTCTGTCTGTTAGACAACGATGGGCCAGGAAAACCTGTCCCTGCCTGTCGGTCCAGCATCTAACTATGGATGTGAGTCACCATTTAATCTGTAATGATGGGGACTGGAGCAGCCTAAGTGGAATATCCCTGTGCAATTAGTATTCTCCCATTAGGCCTATGATTCATTTATTGACGTTTACAGTGTTATTGCACACTTGTGACAGAACAAAGTTGCAGTAAGATATGGACAATTCCACTGTGAAGATATTACGCTTTGACTCAGGTTATTCCATTTAAAATGTATACCTAACACGTTCTGACCTTAGTTCTTTTGCTATGTCTTTGTTTTAGTATGGTCAGGGCGTGAGTTGGTTGGGTTGTCTATGTTGTGGTTTTGTGTTTGGCATGGTATGGTTCTCAATCAGAGGCAGGTGTCGTTCGTTAGTCTCTGATTGAGAATCATACTTAGGTAGCCTTTTTCCACCTGTGTTTTGTGGGTGATTATTTTCTGCTCTGTGTTTTGCTTCACCGTTCAGGACTGTTCGTTTTGTCGTTTTAATGTTTTTGTTCAGTGTTCAGTATTCTTATTAAAACAATATGGACACTTACGATGCTGCGCATTGGTCCTCACCTCATTCCAACGACGAGCGTTACAGAATCACCCAGAGCCAGAGTCTCCCGCCTGTCCTGAGCTGCCAGAGTCTCCCGTCTGTCAGGTGCTGCCGGAATCGCCCTTCATTTCAGCGCTGCCGGAGTCTCCCGCCTGTCCGGTGCTGCCGGAATCTCCTGTCCATTCGGGGCCCCCTGCAGGGGTCCCCAGTCCGAGGTCGGCAGCGAGGGTTGCCGCTCCCAGGGCGCCACTTAAGTGGCCGAGACTATGATGAAGTGGGGTCCACGTCCCACGCCAGAGCCGACACCGCGGACAGACGCCCACCCAGACCCTCCCCTATAGGTTCAGGTTTTGCGGCCGGAGTCCCCAACTTTGGGGGTGGGGGGGGGGGGGGTAGTGTCACGTTCTGAACTTAGTTCTTTTGTTATGTCTTTGTTTTACTATGGTCAGGGCGTGAGTTGGGGTGGGTTGTCTGTTCTTTTTTCTATGTTGGTTTTGTGTTTGGCCTGGTATGGTTCTCAATCAGAGGCAGGTGTCGTTCGTTGTCTCTGATTGAGAAAAAATATGGACACTTACCACGCTGCGCATTGGTCCTCACCTCATTCCAACGACGAGCGTTACAAAAACATTGATTTCAATGTTTAACAAACCATACAACTCTATGCACAAGGACTACTTTGAACCATTTTCCACTGAAAAATGTACAAAAACTAATTTAGTGGAAGAACTGTGCAGATGCAAACTTTGGTAAAGGAATTACGGTAACATCTCCCTCAGGTTTTTATGAAAACACTTTTTCCAAAAACTCTGTTAAATATCTGCTCTGAATTAAGATGAAATGAATCTGCTGAAAGAATGGGGTTTCAGCTATGACATGACACCTTGAGTTTAAAACATCTCTTTTGGTTATTTAACTACAGGAAGTGGATTTACACTCGGTAAGGGATTACGGTAATGAAATGACATCACGGGTCCCTGATCTGTACTACACAGAAATGCATAATTATCAGTGACGATTTTGTACATCTTGGTGGAGCAAAAAGAAAGAAAGTGGGATTCATGCCAGCAAAGCCACTACACAAGACAACACTAAACAATACATTAATTGCACAATAACGGTGACAAATGGTGCCCACAAACTGTTAGGGCCTACATAAAGCTGTCCCAACAGCAGAGTTCCAACAGCAGCCCCGACTGCTACACCTGGCTTTCAGCGGAGCCTTGCCTGGCAGCGAAACAGTTAATTGAGCATAATTTACTGCCTTTAAAAAAACATAGCTGATATAGCAGACTTGCTTAAACAAATATGGTTTCTACTGACAATTGAGTACAAATTGAGTATGGATTAAGGTGACTACAAGCGGACAAGAGGCAACCCGTAATTTCGATTACGACATTAATGAGCGAGCGACGACGGACGTAGTCAGTATAACTACTTGTTCAGCACTTTTGAAATGTACAGCGACAGAATTCAGAACATGGGCCGTTCTTACAGTGTTCTCCCTGTACACCAAGTCAGAACCGTATGATAAATTAAGGGGGCATATACACAGACAATGACAGTTCTTACAGTATTCAATGATTACATTTCTCTAAACAGATTATAGGCTACATGTGCACCACCAAGTTAAAACAGTAGGCGACATTAAGAGGTGAAAATAGACCAAATTATTGGGGTGACGCACATTGAACACCGTTTGGGTCTTTGCATGTCAAAAAAAGATACACGTCATATTACACGATATTACGCGTTAAAACAATGCAAATTGGGTAGCCATTTGATTAGATGTTCAGGAGTCTTATGTCTTGGGGGGTAGAAGCTGTTTAGAAGCCTCTTGGACCTAGACTTGGTGCTCCGGTACCGCTTGCCATGCAGTAGCAGAGAGAGTCTATGACTAGGGTGGCTGGAGACTTTGACAATTTTTAGGGCCTTCCCCAAACTGTTGCAACAAAGTTGGGAGCACAGAATCGTCTAGAATGTCATTGTTTGCTATAGGGTTAAGATTTCCCTACACTGGAACTAAGGGGCCTAGCCCGAACCATAAAAATGTATTCCTCCTCCACCAAACTTTACAGTTGACACTATGCATTGGGGCAGGTAGCGTTCTCCTGGCATCCGCCAAACCCAGATTAGTCCGTTTGACTGCCAGATGGCGAAGCGTGATTCATCACTCCAGAGAACTCGTTTCCACTGCTCCAGAGTCCAATGGCGGCGAGCTTTACACCATTCCAGCCAATGTTGGCATTGCGCATGGTGATCTTAGGCTTGTGTGAGGCTGCTCGGCCATGGAAACACAGTTCTTGTGCTGACGTTGCTTCCAGAGGCCGTTTGGAACTCGGTAGTGAGTGTTGCAACCGAGGACAGATGTTTTTTTACACGCTACGCACTTCAGCACTTCCCATTCTGTGAGCTTGTGTTGTTACCACTTTGCAGCTGAGCCATTGTTGCTGCTAGACGTTTCCACTTCACAATAACAGCACTTACAGTTGACTGGGGCAGCTCTAGCAGGGCATGTTGAAAGACCCTGAGCTCTTCATTGAGGCCATTCTACTGCCAATGTTCGTCTTGCAGATTGCATGGCGGTGTGCTCAATTTTATACACGTCAGCACCAGTGGGGCTGAAATAGCCGAAGCCACTAGTTCTGTATGTGTCTGCTTTTTCCTTGTACAGTAGGCCTACAACACCTTCACAAAGTATTCATACCCCTTGACTTATTTCACATTTTGTTGCCTGAATTCAAAAAGAATAAAACACAAACGTTTTAACCATCGACACACAATACCCCATAATGACAAAGTGAAAACATATTTTTGTGTATCTGATCGTATGCTTATCATAATGCTACTTTTGTAATAACTTGTCTTGATTGGGTTCATGCTAGTGACTGGTTGACTGCACAGAGGAAACAACACAATCACTCATAAGCAATTTGGCAGAACAAATGGGAACTACAACGAGTGACACAATATCTCAGCTTCAAGGTAAGGAGCCTGGTGTGGTTGGTATCAGTTAGTCACATACAGGAACCAACCATGCTTATAACTTGTTTGTTGCAAACAGGATGCACGTTTTTGAATAATTTTATTCTTTATAGGCTTCCTTCTGTTCACTCTGTCAATTAGGTTAGCATTGTGGAGTTACTGCAATGTTGTTACTGCAATTGATCTATCCTCAATTTTCTCCTATCAGTCATTGAACTCTGTAACTGTTTTAAAGTCACCGTTGACCTCATGGTGAAATCCCTGAGCGGTTTCCTTCCTCCCAGGCAACTGAGTTAGAAAGGATGTCTGTATCTTTGTAGTGACTGGGTGTATTGATACACCGTCCAAAGTGTAATTAATAACTTCAACATGCTCAAAGGGATGTTCAATGTCTGCTTGCCAACAGGCGCCCTTCTTTGTGAGGCATTAGAAAACCTCCCTGATCTTTGTGGTTAAATCTGTGTTTGAAATTCACTGCTCGACTGACGGACCTTACAGATAATTGTACGTATGTGTTGGGGTACAGAGATGAGGTAGTCATTCAACAATCATGTTAAACACTATTTCACACAGAGTGAATCCATGCAACTTATCATGTGACTTGTTAAGCACATTGTTACTCCTGAATTTATTTAGGATTGCCATAACAAAGGGGTTGACATTTCAGCTTTTCATTTTTTTATTGAAAATAAAAAGAAATGTAAAATGTTTCTACTTTGACATTATGGGGTATTGTGTTGTAGGCCTGTGACACAACATCTCAATGTAAACCCTGTTAGATGAAGACTGTAACACAACAAAAATGGGGAAAGAGTCAAGGGGTTTGAATACTTTCTGAAGGCATTGTACATCCTCTTGGTTTTGTGCTGCAGAATGGGTTCTGCTTTTCAGACCACTCATCCATCTCTATTCTATTGGATTATCTTTCACTTAACTCGATGCAAGCCCCACCCGACAGTAGTACTCTCTGTCTCAGTGATGTATTCTTAGGCACATTGTATGAATGCTAATCAAGCTTTACTTCCCAGCCGTCTCCCGCTGCCATCCGTTATCACAGTGTGTTGATCTAGGGCTAAAGCATGCGATCTAGCAACACCAAGGTTATGGGTTTAATTCCTTCAGAGATCACACACACATGCTGAAAAATGCTTTTGTCCTTCCTGTAAATTGAGTAGGATAAAGGCCTCTGCTAACTGGCATATTACACTATATATATATTATCTTAAATCCAGATCTTATAACAGTGCACTACGTTTGAACAGAGCTGTATAGGCTCTGGTTAAAAGTAGGTGGTGCTGGCCTCCCGGGTGGTGCAGTGGTCTAAGGCACTGCATTGCAGTGCTAGCTGTGCCACCAGAGACTCTGGGTTTGAGCCCAGGCTCTGTCGCAGCCGGCCGCGACCGGGAGGTCCATGGGGCGACGCACAATTGGCCTAGCGCCGTCCGGGTTAGGGAGGGTTTGGCTGGTATGGGATATCCTTGTCTCATTGCACACCAGCGACTCCTGTGGCGGGCAGGGCACAGTGCATGTTGTGTTTCCTCCGACACATTGGTGCTGCTGGCTTCCGGGTTGGATACGCACTGTGTTTAAGAAGCAGTGCGGCTTGATGGGGTTGTGTTCCGGAGGACGCATGACTCTTGACCTTGAGACAAGACAATAACTACTAACAATTGAATACCACGAAATTGGAGAGAAAAAGGGGGTAAAGAAAGTAGGTGGTGCTGTGTAGTGTACATGGTCAACAGAATGGAATGGGAATTCTATTGCTACGTTTTCCTTTCATTCTTACACATGGGAATCAAAACACTGTGCATGATGATGTTCAAATGTATAACAAAGGCACTAGTACTACACACTGTATTATGTCCTGTACTAATAACTACACACTGTATTATGTTCTGTACTAATAACTACACACTGTATTATGTTCTGTACTAATAACTACACACTGTATTATGTTCTGTACTAATAACTACACACTGTATTATGTCCTGTACTAATAACTACACACTGTATTATGTTCTGTACTAATAACTACACACTGTTATGTTCTGTACTAATAACTACACACTGTTATGTTCTGTCCTGTACTAATAACTACACACTGTATTGTGTCCTGTACTAATAACTACACACTGTATTATGTCCTGTACTAATAACTACACACTGTATTGTGTCCTGTACTAATAACTACACACTGTATTATGTCATGTACTAATAACTACACACTGTATTATGTTCTGTCCTGTACTAATAACTACACACTGTTATGTTCTGTCCTGTACTAATAACTACACACTGTATTGTGTCCTGTACTAATAACTACACACTGTATTATGTCATGTACTAATAACTACACACTGTATTGTGTCCTGTACTAATAACTACACACTGTATTATGTCATGTACTAATAACTACACACTGTATTATGTTCTGTCCTGTACTAATAACTACACACTGTTATGTTCTGTCCTGTACTAATAACTACACACTGTATTATGTTCTGTCCTGTACTAATAACTACACACTGTTATGTTCTGTCCTGTACTAATAACTACACACTGTTATGTTCTGTCCTGTACTAATAACTACACACTGTTATGTTCTGTCCTGTACTAATAACTACACACTGTTATGTTCTGTCCTGTACTAATAACTACACACTGTATTATGTTCTGTCCTGTACTAATAACTACACACTGTTATGTTCTGTCCTGTACTAATAACTACACACTGTATTATGTCCTGTACTAATAACTACACACTGTATTGTGTCCTGTACTAATAACTACACACTGTATTATGTCCTGTACTAATAACTACACACTGTATTGTGTCATGTACTAATAACTACACACTGTATTATGTTCTGTCCTGTACTAATAACTACACACTGTATTATGTCCTGTACTAATAACTACACACTGTATTATGTCCTGTACTAATAACTACACACTGTTATGTTCTGTCCTGTACTAATAACTACACACTGTATTGTGTCATATACTAAGTATTACACACTCTTTGTGTCCTGTACTAATAACTACACACCTTATTGTGTCATATACTAAGTATTACACACTCTTTGTGTCCTGTACATACAGTACGTGTGTGTTTTCCAACAGAGTTAGCAGCACGTGTCCAACCAACTGGATCTAGGAGCTCCTCCATATTAACTGAGTCTGTGTAACTCCTGGGTCAATGTGAGGTCTAACTAGTTTCCACTAACAGTGTTTAAGCAGCAAGTTAATGGTAATACGATGAACGTATGTAAAAATACCACAAGAGTTACTAATAATGGGATTATTATCTAAGATTTATTGGTTAATAATATATAAATGGGGCCGTTACTCAGCTCAACTCTCCCACCTCCCAGTTCTTGTTTTGTTTAAAACTCGCCTATTTGCACTGAAGGGTCACATTCCCGAGCCTAGACCTTCCAAATCCAACAAGATCCAGAGATCCTGGGTCATGAGAAGAGGAGTGTTGGTGGATGACAATATAGCTTCCGGTCCTCTCCCTCCCGAGGGAATGTCTGTTTTTCCTGTGGGAGAGAAGGAACGCTGTCCAGTCCTCTACTCCCCACTGAACCCATTTCCATGACTCAAGCCTAACAACTTGTAATGTTATGTTGTTTGCCTAATTGAGTTCTCAATGATAACTCTATTTGATCAGTTACAAAACTACAGTTTTCAACAGAGCATTTGGTATTCTTTTGTCTCTATTATGCAATTATATTTCTGTGGTTATAGAGTCGTGGCCACAAGTTTTGAGAATGACACAAATATTAATTTTCACAAAGTCTGCTGCCTCAGTGTCTTTAGATATTTGTCAGATGTTACTATGGAATACTGAAGTATAATTACAAGTATTTCAAAAGTGTCAAAGGATTTTTTTGACAATTACATGAAGTTGATGCAAAGAGTCAATATTTGCAGTGTTGACCCTTCTTTTTCAAGACCTCTGCAATCCACCCTGGCATGCTGTCAATTAACTTCTGGGCCACATCCTGACTGATGGCAGCCCATTCTTGCATAATCAATGCTTGGAGATTGTCAGAGTTTGTGGGTTTTTGTTTGTCCGCCCGCCTCTTGAGGAGGAGTTTCCTGGCCATGGACCCAAAATATTGATGTTTTGTTCCCAGAGCCACTTAGTTATCACTTTAGCCTTATGGCAAGGTGCTCCATCATGCTGGAAAAGGCATTGTTCGTCACCAAACTGTTCCTGGATGGTTGAGAGAAGTTGTTCTCAGAGGATGTGTTGGTGCCATTCTATATTCATGGCTGTGTTCTTAGGCAAAATTGTGAGTGAGCCCACTCCCTTGGCTGAGAAGCAACCCCACACATGAATGGTCTCAGGATGCTTTACTGTTGGCATGACACAGGACTGATGGTAGCGCTCACCTTGCCTTCTCCTGACAAGCTTTTTTCCAGATTCCCCCAAACAATCGGAAAGGGGATTCGTCAGAGAAAATTACTTTACCCCAGTCCTCAGCAGTCCAATCCCTGTACCTTTTGCAGAATATCAGTCTGTCCCTGATGTGTTTCCTGGAGAGAAGTGCTGCCCGTCTTGACACCAGGCCATCCTCCAAAGGTCTTCGCCTCACTGTGTGTGCAGATGCACTTACACCTGCCTGCTGCCATTCCCGAGCAAGCTCTGTAATGGTGGCTCCCCGATCACGCAGCTGAATCAACTTTAGGAGAGGGTCCTGGTGCTTGCTGGACTTTCTTGGGTGCCCTGAAGCCTTCTTCACAACAATTGAACCGATCTCCTTGAAGTTCTTGATGATCCGATAAATGGTTTATTTATGTGCAATCTTACTGGCAGCAATATCCTTGCCTGTGAAGCCCTTTTTGTGCAAAGCAATGATGACGGCACGTATTTCCTTGCAGGTAACCATGGTTACAGAGGAAGAACAATGATTCCAAGCACCACCTTCCTGTCGAAGCTTCCAGACTGTTATCCGAACTCAATCAGCATGACAGAGTGGAGTGATCTCCAGCCTTGTCCTCATCAACACTCACACCTGTGTTAACGAGAGAATCACTGACATGATGTCAGCTGTTCCTTTTGTGGCAGGGCTGAAATGTAGTGGAAATGTTTTTCATTGGATTCAGTTAATTTGCATGGCAAAGAGGGACTTTGCAATTAATTGCAATTTATCTGATCACTCTTCATAACATTCTGGAGTATATGCAAATTGCCATCATACAAACTGAGGCAGCAGACTTTGTGAAAATTTATATTTGTGTCATTCTCAAAACTTTTGGCCACGACTGTACTCTTGTTTGTCTCATTGAGAGAGAACATTTCCAATTATGAGACTATTTGATCAATAAGCCCAAAACAGGACTGTTGTTTTCCATACAGTGTTTGTCTTTGTTGCCTGGTTCTAGAACCGAGAATTGCCTACACAAACATCAATATGAGTTCTGCTATATCTGTTGCCCTGAGTTCTTGCTATATCTGGTGCCCTGTGTTCTACGATATCTCTCTCTCTCTCTCTCTCTCTCTCACACACACTCACACACACACACACACACACACACACACACACACACACACACACACACACACACACACACACACACACACACACACACACACACACACACACACACACACACACACACACACACACACACACACACACACACACACACACACACACACACACACACACACACACACAGGACTGTGTGACAGGGTGCAATGAGCCAAAAGGACGGGTTGACTGTACGTGCATCCAGTTTACTGAGTAGAGTTTTGTAGGCTATTTTGTAAATGACATCGTCAAAGGCGAGGATCGGTAGGATAGTCAGTTTTTTGAGGGTATGTTGGCAGCGTGAGTAAAGGAGGCTTTGTTGCGAAATAGGAAGCCGATTCTAGATTTAATTTTGGATTGGAGATGCTTAATGTGAGTCTGGAAGGAGAGTTTACAGTCTAACCAGACACCTAGGTATTTGTAGTTGCTCACATATTCAAAGTCAGAACCGTCCAGAGTAGTGATGCTAGTCGGGCAGGCGGGTGAGGGCAGCGATCGGTTGAAGAGCATGAAGTTAGTTTTACTAGTGTTTAAGAGCAGTTGGAGGCCACGGAAGGAGTGTGGTATGGCATTGAAGCTCATTTGGAGGTTTGCTAACACAGTGCCCAAAGAAGGGCCAGATCTATACAGAATGGTGTCTACATTGGACAAGGCAACAAGACCTGCCCCACCTACCATGGACATGGAAACCAGACCTGCCCCACCTACCATGGACATGGTAACCAGACCTGCCCCAACTACCATGGACATGGCAACAAGACCTGCCCCACCTACCATGGACATGGCAACAAGACCTGCCCCACCTACCATGGACATGGACTCTCCTCTCCTCACCTCTGCTCTGCTCTGCTCTGCTCGACTCTACTGTTCTGACCAGTCTATAGAAATTTGATTCACTAAATCCAGCTGACTGTCACGTGGTACTAGTACGTTGTGGCTCGAGGCACTCCTTTTGTGATCTAGGTTGTTACACCATGTGTTTAATCCAACTGTGTACAAAATAAGTCACAAGACCAGCTGAATAAACAGGACTTGGAAGTAAAGGCTATTGTCCAGTAAACTGCAGTGTGTTGTTGTAGCTGGTAATACTGTCAACAGTAGCATCCTGTGTCTCCTCTTATCCGCATAGGAAAAAACACGTGTTTGAGTTTGTACCGGACTGACTGTCCTGAGTTCCCCTTGGAGACGTTTGAGAAGGTGTCCGTGTATGCGTTCTTTGTAGATGAAAATATTCAGGTAAAAATCTATTTTATTTTTGCCTGGTTCATAGATCTGTGTGTTCTTAAGAAAACTCCTGAGGTTGTTAGGGGAGTCAGAAGAGTTGGTTCAAGTACATCATATCTGAGACCAGACCAGACTACAAATCTATCGCCTCTGATCATAACGATGAGGATGCCATATATTGTATTGGGATGTTAATAGAACTCTAGTTCCAGATGACCTCTCCCTCTAGTCCAGATGACCTCTCCCTCTAGTCCAGATGACCTCTCCCTCAGGTGTACCACATTGTGGGTTTCCCTGACCAGGAGATCTGTGATGCCTCCAGGAATGTGTCTCAGGAACACCACAGCAGGTTCTCACCACAGCAGGTTCTCACCACAGCAGGTTCTCACCACAGCAAGTTGCCTGTCACATCTTACAACAGGTGAGCCTTCTCTCAGTCCTGCTAGTGACCTGTCCCAATACACATCCTCAACAGGTGAGCCTTCTCTCAGTCCTGCTAGTGACCTGTCCCAATACTCATCCTATAACAGGTGAGCCTTCTCTCTGTCCTGCTAGTGACCTGTCCTAATACTCATCCTACAACAGGTGAGCCTTCTCTCAGTCCTGCTAGTGACCTGTCCCAATACTCATCCTACAACAGGTGAGCCTTCTCTCAGTCCTGCTAGTGACCTGTCCCAATACTCATCCTACAACAGGTGAGCCTTCTCTCAGTCCTGCTAGTGACCTGTCCCAATACTCCTGAACTGCATCCTTCCTCCTCTGTTAGTTGCATCTTGCAGCAGGTCTGTCTAGGTATCTAGGTCTTCTCTAGAGATTTCCACACTACTGAGCCCGAACAGAGCCGTGCCAAGCCAAGCTTTACGGAGCTAGACTGCTTACTAATCCACTTTAGCTCAGGATGATAGCGTAAAGAGTATCTTAGCCCAGGGTCATGTTCTTACACTACTGAACGGATTCCTCGCCCCTGCGATGCCCCACCTGAACACTATCATCTTGTGTCAATACCAGTGGAGGCTGGTGGTAGGAGCTATAGGAGGACGGGATCATTGTAATGGCTGGACTGGAATAGATGGAACAGAATCTAACATGTTGTTTCCATATGTTTGATGTGTTTCATACCCGTTCCATTCATTCCATTCCTGCCGTTACAATGAGCCTGTCCTCCTATAGCTCCTCCCACCAGCCTCCGCTGGTCAATACTATTAATCTGTATCCTTCCATTCTCCCTTCCTTAAAAATACAATTGCCTTTAACGGCCACTAGAGGGGAGCCCTCTCATAACAGAGCCTTTCTGCATTGAGGTTTGACTTCTATATGGACTTCGTAATGCGTTGTTATATCCACTCAAATGTTTCTATTCCTTCACAGCGTCAACCCATTGAATGGGTTCCCGTCACTCCGGTCTTCTAGAATTACAATGGAAAAAAACGAAGACTACTTTGTTTACGGTCTTGATAATAACGTTTTCTACTCCTAAATATCCCTCCGCCTGTGTTTAAGCAAACAAGTTGAATTGAAAGTATATTAATCACACAGGTGAATTGAAAATATATGCTATACTATAGCAATGATATCCCAAAGTCTATGAAACTGGATAACGGAATGTTTGCATTTGTAATTTTGTACGTGTTCGTCTGTGTAAACTGAGGCCTCTCCAGTTTGCAATCGTACAAAGAGAATAATTCGGATATAATGGATATAATCTAGTCAATCTGTTTCTATGGTTTTGGATCATCCACTGAACTAGAAGGAGAAGGAGACTAGTTGCCGGTGTGGAGTTAGTGTGTGTTTCTAAGTGTAATCAATGAATTGGTTTTATATGAATCTGAGTATTCTACTACGTCCTCCTCAGTCACAATATACATGTTGAATTTACAAGGAAAAAAAAGAAGTATATAACCTGTATTTTTATAAATGTCTTTGATTTTGTATATCTCTATCTTTGATCATTTGGAATTGGTAGGGTGGGATCATGCAAAAAAAAGTTATTAGGTCAACAATAGGTTAGTAAAGAAATAAAAAGATAGGAGTAGCGAGGCTATTTACAGTAGTGAGGCTATATACAGTCGAGAGGCTATATACAGTAGAGAGGCTATATACAGTAGAGAGGCTATATACAGTAGCGAGGCTATTTACAGTAGTGAGGCTATATACAGTCGAGAGGCTATATACAGTAGAGAGGCTATATACAGTAGTAAGGCTATATACAGTAGAGAGGCTATATACAGTAGTGAGGCTATATACAGTAGAGAGGCTATATACAGTAGAGAGGCTATATACAGTAGAGAGGCTATATACAGTAGAGAGCCTATACACAGTAGTGAGGCTATATACAGTAGAGAGCCTATACACAGTAGTGAGGCTATATACAGTAGAGAGGCTATATACAGTAGAGAGGCTATATACAGTAGAGAGGCTATATACAGTAGAGAGCCTATACACAGTAGTGAGGCTATATACAGTAGAGAGCCTATACACAGTAGTGAGGCTATATACAGTAGAGAGGCTATATACAGTAGAGAGGCTATATACAGTAGAGAGGCTATATACAGTTGAGAGGTTATATACAGTAGAGGCTATATACAGTAGAGGCTATATACAGTAGTGAGGCTATATACAGTAGAGGCTATATACAGTAGAGGCTATATACAGTAGAGGCTATATACAGTAGTGAGGCTATATACAGTAGAGGCTATATACAGTAGAGGCTATATACAGTAGAGGCTATATACAGTAGCGAGGCTATATACAGTAGAGAGGCTATATACAGTAGTAAGGCTATATACAGTAGTGAGGCTATATACAGTAGAGAGGCTATATACAGTAGTGAGGCTATATACAGTAGTGAGGCTATATACAGTAGAGGCTATATACAGTAGGGAGGCTATATACAGTAGAGAGGCTATATACAGTAGCGAAGCTATATACAGTAGCGAGGCTATATACAGTAGCGAGGCTATATACAGTAGTGAGGCTACATACAGTAGGGAGGCTATATACAGGAGCGAGGCTATATACAGTACAGAGGCTATATACAGTAGCGAGGCTATATACAGTAGAGAGGCTATATACAGTAGGGAGGCTATATACAGTACAGAGGCTATATACAGTAGCGAGGCTATATACAGTAGAGAGGCTATATACAGTAGCGAGGCTATATACAGTAGAGAGGCTATATACAGTAGAGAGGCTATATACAGTAGATAGGCTATATACAGTAGAGAGGCTATATACAGTAGGTAGGCTATATACAGTAGGGAGGCTATATACAGTAGCGAGGCTATATACAGTAGAGAGGCTATATACAGTAGAGAGGCTATATACAGTAGAGAGGCTATATACAGTAGCGAGCCTATATACAGTAGAGAGGCTATATACAGTAGAGAGGCTATATACAGTAGCGAGGCTATATACAGTAGAGAGGCTATATACAGTAGGGAGGCTATATACTGTAAGGTCTAGTAGACCTGTTGTATTCAGCATTTCACTGTAAGGTCTAGTAGACCTGTTGTATTCAGCATTTCACTGTAAGGTCTAGTAGACCTGTTGTATTCAGCATTTCACTGTAAGGTCTAGTAGACCTGTTGTATTCAGCATTTCACTGTAAGGTCTAGTAGACCTGTTGTATTCAGCATTTCACTGTAAGGTCTAGTAGACCTGTTGTATTCAACATTTCACTGTAAGGTCTAGTAGACCTGTTGTATTCAGCATTTCACTGTAAGGTCTAGTAGACCTGTTGTATTCAGCATTTCACTGTAAGGTCTAGTAGACCTGTTGTATTCAGCATTTCACTGTAAGGTCTAGTAGACCTGTTGTATTTAGCATTTCACTGTAAGGTCTAGTAGACCTGTTGTATTCAGCATTTCACTGTAAGGTCTAGTAGACCTGTTGTATTCAGCATTTCACTGTAAGGTCTAGTAGACCTGTTGTATTTAGCATTTCACTGTAAGGTCTAGTAGACCTGTTGTATTCAGCATTTCACTGTAAGGTCTAGTAGACCTGTTGTATTCAGCATTTCACTGTAGTCAACACCTGTTGTATTCTGCGCACGTGACAAATACACTTTGATTTGATTTAATTTAATGTGGAGAAAATGAATTACTTGTCTAGGCCCGTTATTATAGTACCCAACCAATACTTTATCATAATGTGCTAGATACACCTGCACAAACACATAATATTGTTCCCACTCGATGTGCGTCATGAGTGTAATGAGCAGATATTTGATTGGCGACAGAGCGGGAGGGAGCTGGGAAGCGCAGCCGAGGATGATGGAGAGAGGGACTACCTACCGGAGGAGTGGCCTTCACGATCCCAGCCCAACATGCGGAGTTTGTTTATAACGTGTGGAACGCGACAATGTGGAGTCATCTCACGTCGCTTCTCTTTCTCAAACCCTGCGGCAGATCGTTTCACCCTGTCACTGTATCAGCAGCCCGTCTACGTTAAATTTGGACTGGAATAACTCATCTTCAGAAATCTCTTTCAAGATATAAAGAGTCTGGTAAGTTGCGGAAAAGTTTACTTTCTGACATTAACATTGATTTTTGAAACGGCTCTTTCAATTTTGTGAGGCAGGCTATGAGGATATTATTGGCAGGTAAGATCTGTAAAGCACATGATTTATGAGATTATGCTATACATCTATTCTAGATCAATCAATAGCCTACCAAAATTATTTTACAACTTATTTTGCTCTGTTTATAAACGTGTAAACAGCCGAATATATTCTAATTTGTGTGACTGAGATTCAGTGAGAAGCTCAATGTCTACATTGAGACATTTACTATGTTGATTTTCGAGGAATATCCATTTACAATGGAAGATATTGAAGGTTAAAACACAGTAAGTTTAGAACCAGTAGCATAGAGAATGGATTGAACCACCCCTAAAAAAAATCTCTGGTCCTGGCTGATATGAGTAAGGTGCAGTGATTGTCTATATGACATCCTGTTATGGCAGTTGACTCCTCTGTACAAACTGTTCGTCAGACTGTTGTTTAGTCCTGTGACTGTGGCTATGTTGTGCCTTTCCTCAGTCTGTGACTGTGGCTACGTTGTGCCTTTCCTCAGTCTGTGACTGTGGCTACGTTGTGCCTTTCCTCTGTCTGTGACTGTGGCTACGTTGTGCCTTTCCTCCATCTGGGACTGTGGCTACGTTGTGCCTTTCCTCTGTGGCTACGTTGTGCCTTTCCTCTGTCTGTGACTGTGGCTACGTTGTGCCTTTCCTCTGTGGCTACGTTGTGCCTTTCCTCAGTCTGTGACTGTGGCTACGTTGTGCCTTTCCTCTGTCTGTGACTGTGGCTACGTTGTGCCTTTCCTCAGTCTGTGACTGTGGCTACGTTGTGTCTTTCCTCTGTGGCTACGTTGTGCCTTTCCTCAGTCTGTGACTGTGGCTACGTTGTGCCTTTCCTCAGTCTGTGACTGTGGCTACGTTGTGCCTTTCCTCAGTCTGTGACTGTGGCTACGTTGTGCCTTTCCTCCGTCTGTGACTTTGGCTACGTTGTGCCTTTCCTCCGTCTGTGACTACCTTGTGCCTTTCCTCAGTCTGTGACTACCTTGTGCCTTTCCTCAGTCTGTGACTACGTTGTGCCTTTCCTCAGTCTGTGACTACGTTGTGCCTTTCCTCAGTCTGTGACTACGTTGTGCCTTTCCTCAGTCTGTGACTGTGGCTACGTTGCTTCCCTCTCTTTCCTATGACTGTATCTCTGCATTGTGTCTTTCCTCTTATACCAGTGACACTGCAATAATAGTTTGACGTAGGCACGGAACCTAACAGGGAGAAGGGGAAAGATACTTTAACCTACTTGGATAGAGGGAGAGAGATGAAGAGAGAGAGAGAGCGCACAAGAGAAAGATGAAGGGAGAGAGAGAGAGAGAGAGAGAGAGAGAGAGAGAGAGAGAGAGAGAGCGCGTGAGAAAGATGAAGAGAGAGAGAGAGAGAGAGAGAGAGAGAGAGAGAGAGAGAGAGAGAGAGAGAGAGAGACAGAGACACAGAGAGAGTGTGTGAGAGAGAGAGAGAGAGAGAAACAGCACTAGATGCTTGGAAAGTTTGAGTATGCTGTCGGTGACACATCAAATCAAAGTTTATTTGTCACGTGCACCGAATACAACAGGTGAAATGCTGAATACAACAGGTGGTGGACCTTACAGTGAAATGCTTACTTACAGGCTCTAACCAATAGTGCAAAAAAGGTATTAGGTGAACAATAGGTAAGTAAAGAAATAAAACAACAGTAAAAAGACAGGCTGTATACAGTAGAGAGGCTATAAAAGTAGAGAGGCTATATACAGACACCGGTTAGTCAGGCTGATTGAGGTAGTATGTACATGGATGTATAGTTAAAGTGACTATGCATATAGGATAAACATGTTAAACCTCTGATGTAGAGAGCTGCTCACTCTCCACAGTAGAGAACATCTAGCCAGGTACTTCACTACAGAGTCTCTATCTCTTTCACTCTCTGCTGTAGAGAGCATCTAGCCAGGTACTTCACTACAGAGTCTCTATCTCCTTCACTCTCTACTGTAGAGAGCATCTAGCCAGGTACTTCACTCTCTACTGTAGAGAACATCTAGCCAGGTACTTCACTCTCTACTGTAGAGAACATCTAGCCAGGTACTTCACTACAGTCTCTATCTCCGTCACTCTCTACTGTAGAGAACATCTAGCCAGGTACTTCACTACAGTCTCTATCTCCTTCACTCTCTACTGTAGAGAACATCTAGCCAGGTACTTCACTACAGTCTCTATCTCCTTCACTCTCTACTGTAGAGAACATCTAGCCAGGTACTTCACTACAGTCTCTATCTCCTTCACTCTCTACTGTAGAGAACATCTAGCCAGGTACTTCACTCTTTCAGTGGGTGCTCCAGTGCAGTGTTCACACTTCACAATGCTTATCTGCAAGGGCACTTCACAGTGCCCTGCTCCAACGGTAACTGAGCTGCCTCGACCACAAGCTAGCAAACAATAGCCGACCTGATATACCCGATGAACATTGATTTATCTTTTATCCCCCCATACTCTGAGTCCTGTTATCAACATATTCCAAGTCATTGTTTGAAATTGAAACGCATTTCTGAGTTGATATTGTTGATATTGTTGATATTGAGTATCAATAGAACTGAATGAGAATAGAATGTCTACATTTTTGTGAGAAACAGAATTGCGTCCCTCTGCATATGTCAAAAATGGTACAACAAAATATATCTCTTCTCACATTTACAATCTCTATTCAAGGGTGACATCGTGATGGAATTATCACTATATCTTATTTCCACGAGTGTCTGTTTGACATAAAGAGACAGATGTTTAAAGTGTCGTATATCCATCTGCGGGGATTCATTCCCAGGAGCTACACTAGCTAGCTACACAGCCTTCAAGACTGCTTGAACATCATTTACAACACACATCATTTACAACACGTTTACAAGCATCTAGTTAACTCTACAACACATTTTAACTTTATTTAACTAGGCAAGTTTTTTAAGAACAAGTTCTTTTTTTCAATGATGGCCTAGGAACAGTGGGTTAACTGCCTTTTCAGGGGCAGAACGACAGATTTGTTCCTTGTCAGCTCAGGGGTTTGAACTTGCAACCTTCCGTTGCATGTACTGTCCAACACTCTAACCACTAGGCTACCCTGCTGCCACAACCAACATATCCTAATATGCTTTGTGTTTACCGTGAACAAGGAGCTACAATAGTCATTTACAACATTAACAATGTCTACACTGTATTTTTGATCAATTTTATGTTATTTTAATGTAGAGAACATCTAGCCAGGTACTTCACTACAGTCTCTATCTCCTTCACTCTCTACTGTAGAGAACATCTTTAATGGACAATTTATTTTCAAAACATTTGCTTTACTTTCAAAAACAAGGACATTTCAAAGTGACCCCAAACTTTTGAACGGTAGTCTATGTATCATGTACTGTAGTCTAAGTATCATGTACTGTAGTCTATGTATCATGTACTGTAGTCTAAGTATCATGTACTGTAGTCTATGTATCATGTACTGTAGTCTAAGTATCATGTACTGTAGTCTATGTATCATGTACTGTAGTCTATATACCATGTACTGTAGTCTATATACCATGTACTGTAGTCTATATACCATGTACTGTAGTCTATGTATCATGTACTGTAGTATATGTATCATGTACTGTAGTCTATAAACCATGTACTGTAGTCTATATACCATGTACTGTAGTCTATGTATCATGTACTGTAGTCTATATACCATGTACTGTAGTCTATGTATCATGTACTGTTGTCTATGTATCATGTACTGCAGTCTAAGTATCATGTACTGTAGTCTATGTTTCATGTACCGTAGTCTATATACCATGTACTGTAGTCTAAGTATCATGTACTGTAGTCTAAGTATCATGTACTGTAGTCTATGTATCATGTACTGTAGTCTATATACCATGTACTGTAGTCTATGTATCATGTACTGTCGTCTATATAACATGTACTGTAGTCTATATATCATGTACTGTAGTCTATATATCATGTACTGTAGTCTACGTATCATGTACTGTAGTCTATATATAATTTACTGTAGTCTATATACCATGTACTGTAGTCTATGTATCATGTACTGTAGTCTATGTATCATGTACTGTAGTCTATATACCAAGTACTGTAGTCTAAGTATCATGTACTGTAGTCTATATACCATATACTGTAGTCTAAGTATCATGTACTGTAGTCTATGTATCATGTACTGTAGTCTATATACCATGTACTGTAGTCTATATACCATGTACTGTAGTCTATGTATCATGTACTGTAGTCTATGTATCATGTACTGTAGTCTAAGTATCATGTACTGTAGTCGATGTATCATGTACTGTAGTCAATATACCATGTACTGTAGTCTAAGTATCATGTACTGTAGTCTATGTATCATGTACTGTAGTCTATATACCATGTACTGTAGTCTATATATCATGTACTGTAGTCTATATATCATGTACTGTAGTCTATGTATCATGTACTGTAGTCTATATATCATGTACTGTAGTCTATGTATCATGTACTGTAGTCTATATATCATGTACTGTAGTCTATATATCATGTACTGTAGTCTATGTATCATTTACTGTAGTCTATATATCATGTACTGTAGTCTATATATCATGTACTGTAGTCTATATATCATGTACTGTAGTCTATATATCATGTACTGTAGTCTATGTATCATGTACTGTAGTCTAAGTATCATGTACTGTAGTCTATATATCATGTACTGTAGTCTATATATCATGTACTGTAGTCTATGTATCATGTACTGTAGTCTATATACCATGTACTGTAGTCTATGTATCATGTACTGCAGTCTATATACCATGTACTGTAGTCTATGTATCATGTACTGTAGTCTATATACCATGTACTGTAGTCTATGTATCATGTACTGTTGTCTATGTATCATGTACTGCAGTCTAAGTATCATGTACTGTAGTCTATGTTTCATGTACCGTAGTCTATATACCATGTACTGTAGTCTAAGTATCATGTACTGTAGTCTAAGTATCATGTACTGTAGTCTATGTATCATGTACTGTAGTCTATATACCATGTACTGTAGTCTATGTATCATGTACTGTCGTCTATATAACATGTACTGTAGTCTATATATCATGTACTGTAGTCTATATATCATGTACTGTAGTCTACGTATCATGTACTGTAGTCTATATATAATTTACTGTAGTCTATATACCATGTACTGTAGTCTATGTATCATGTACTGTAGTCTATGTATCATGTACTGTAGTCTATATACCAAGTACTGTAGTCTAAGTATCATGTACTGTAGTCTATATACCATATACTGTAGTCTAAGTATCATGTACTGTAGTCTATGTATCATGTACTGTAGTCTATATACCATGTACTGTAGTCTATATACCATGTACTGTAGTCTATGTATCATGTACTGTAGTCTATGTATCATGTACTGTAGTCTAAGTATCATGTACTGTAGTCGATGTATCATGTACTGTAGTCAATATACCATGTACTGTAGTCTAAGTATCATGTACTGTAGTCTAAGTATCATGTACTGTAGTCGATGTATCATGTACTGTAGTCAATATACCATGTACTGTAGTCTAAGTATCATGTACTGTAGTCTATGTATCATGTACTGTAGTCTATATACCATGTACTGTAGTCTATATATCATGTACTGTAGTCTATATATCATGTACTGTAGTCTATGTATCATGTACTGTAGTCTATATATCATGTACTGTAGTCTATGTATCATGTACTGTAGTCTATATATCATGTACTGTAGTCTATATATCATGTACTGTAGTCTATGTATCATTTACTGTAGTCTATATATCATGTACTGTAGTCTATATATCATGTACTGTAGTCTATATATCATGTACTGTAGTCTATATATCATGTACTGTAGTCTATGTATCATGTACTGTAGTCTAAGTATCATGTACTGTAGTCTATATATCATGTACTGTAGTCTATATATCATGTACTGTAGTCTATGTATCATGTACTGTAGTCTATATATAATGTACTGTAGTCTATATATAATGTACTGTAGTCTATATATAATGTACTGTAGTCTATATATAATGTACCGTAGTCTATATATCATGTACTGTAGTCTATATATAATGTACTGTAGTCTATACTATATATATATATATTTTTATGTATCATTTATTTAACTAGGCAAGTCGGTTAAGAACATTTACAATGACGGCCTACCCTGGCAAAACCTGGACGACGCTGGGCCAATCGTGCGCCTCTTGCACTGAGATGCAGTGCCTTAGACCACTGCACCACTCGGGAGCCCTATATTATATACTACTATATTATATTATGTACTATATTATATACTAAATACTATACACTATATATATACACACTATGCTCCTCCATGTCCGTGGTGTCATGAACCGGCTCAAAGTTCGTAACAAAAAGGGAGACAACGTGGATATAAGAAATAACAAAATATATTTATTAACTAAAATAAACTATATACAATGAGCAATGGCGTGTGTAGTCAGTAAGCAATAGTGTAAGGGAGTGGTTGCGTGCATAAATGTGATAATGAGGGGTGTTGAAAGGTGCCAACGCAAACAAACAAAAACAGACACAAAAATGCCACAACCAAAATCTATCAGTGCGTCTGCACGAAGAGAGTCTCCCCAATGAATGGGGATAGAGGTTCATTTATCTCATTTCGCTGACGACCCTCCCGGCTCCGCCCACCGGCATCCTATTAAAGGAAAACAAGAGCAAAGAGAAAGAATTCGGCAGACGGAGTGGGAGGGGCAATACAGAGTGGGAGGGTCGTCACACTGAGTGGGAGGGTCAATACAATGGTCTTCATTCTCTCCCCCTGTTTCCTCCTCTTTGTCTCTGACGTGTAGTTTCATCATGATAATAGAGACTACAGCCAGATCTGAGCTAGTCATAGGCAATAACTACTTGTAGGGGCTCGGGTGTTGTAACGTGAGTTGTAACATATGTACAGTGTTACACCATTCCCTCGTTAAACACAAAGACTGAGATATTTATTCATTTAAAAACTGCCGTTGAGAGATGATCTGTCCTTATCCAATAAACAATGTTACATGTTACCGAGAGGTCTCCGGTGTATTAGAACCAGAACCCGGTGACCAGAACCTGTTGATGTGTTCTCTTCCTCTCCAGGTCCAGTTAATTGATCCAAAATACCACAATAGTACCTATTTAGAGCACTACTTTTGACTAGAGCCTTATACGACCCTGGTCAAAAGTAGGGCACAATATAGGACACAGCCTGAGGCTGAGCCGGACTTAGAATGGACTTTGAGGGGTCTGAATCTAGAGGCTAGACTGGAGGTCAGTCTGTCTGTTGGGACACATCCAGTCCTCTATTGCCAGTCAGCGAAGCACACTGGGCGGCAGGTTTTGTTCCTCAAATTAACACAGAGGTCCCATGCACATCTCATGGGACCAGCTCTCTGATCTTACCCTCCCTATATCTCTCCCAGCACTCCATCCTTCCACCCCCCTCCCCATGCCCCATCTACCTCCCTCTGGCTTGCTGCTACTCCATCAGGGACTAGGTAGAACTCTGGGTCTGGTTCTCCTCACAACAGGGTAGAGCTCTGGGTCTGGTTCTCCTCACAGCAGACTGACAGATATGCAGTGGAAAGAGATGGAAGGCTGAGGAAAGAGCGAGAGATGGATGAGGGGGGAGGGAGAGGGGGACAGAGCGAGAGAGAGAGAGAGAGAGAGAGAGAGATGCAGGGGGAGGGAGAGAAAGATGAGGGAGGGAGGGAGAGGGGGGGCAGAAAGAGTGAGAGAGAGATGAGGGAGGGAGGGAGAGAGAGATGAGGGAGGGAGGGAGAGAGATGAGGGAGGGAGGGAGGGAGGGAGGGAGGGAGGGAGGGAGGGAGGGAGGGAGGGAGGGAGGGAGGGAGGGAGGGAGGGAGGGAGGGAGGAGAGAGAGAGCGAGATGAAGGGATGAGTATTACATGTTGTATTGTCTTTCTAGTTCAGGACCTACAGTCAGAGTATAAATCTAGAACCAGTAGAACATATTGAATATGTAACATTATCTATATAACATATCATATTGCCTCTTTTGTCTATAAAACGAATCATATTGCCTCTTTAAACACTGCAAGACCATGGCACTGTGGGTCTGTAGGAAAGACAGAGGGAGATAGATGCTGCTGGGTGGTTTATAGTCAAGATGGGGTCCTGGGTCCTTCTCATTGTTTCAGTATGTGTCAGGCGGGCAGGTATAAACCAGCCCTTATTACTGCTGCCTAAGGATGGCGAGAGAGAGAGATGGGTTGAGAGAGAGAGCGTGAGAGAGGAGGAGAATGAAAGACAGTGAAAGATAGGGGGCAGGAAGTTAAAAAACAGAGAGACTGTAGGTTAAACAGAGAGACTGTAGGTTAAACAGAGACTGTAGGTTAAACAGAGAGACTGTAGGTATCAAGTACCCCTGTTTTCACTTCGATGAGGAAAGCTAGGAAGTGTTTATTTCCTAAACGTCTCAGTTGTATATTTTGATTTAAATGATTTAAAACATGCTATTTCAAATATTTAATTTAACCGTTTTTTAACGTCTGTTTCAGTCAGAGGTGGTGTACCGTCTGTTTCAGTCAGAGGTGGTGTACCGACTGTTTCAGTCAGAGGTGGTTACTGACTGTTTCAGTCAGAGGTGGTGTACCGACTGTTTCAGTCAGAGGTGGTTACTGACTGTTTCAGTCAGAGGTGGTGTACCGTCTGTTTCAGTCAGAGGTGGTTACTGACTGTTTCAGTCAGAGGTGGTGTACCGACTGTTTCAGTCAGAGGTGGTGTACCGTCTGTTTCAGTCAGAGGTGGTTACTGACTGTTTCAGTCAGAGGTGGTGTACCGACTGTTTCAGTCAGAGGTGGTTACTGACTGTTTCAGTCAGAGGTGGTGTACCGTCTGTTTCAGTCAGAGGTGGTTACTGACTGTTTCAGTCAGAGGTGGTGTACCGACTGTTTCAGTCAGAGGTGGTGTACCGTCTGTTTCAGTCAGAGGTGGTTACTGACTGTTTCCGTCAGAGGTGGTGTACCGACTGTTTCAGTCAGAGGTGGTTACTGACTGTTTCAGTCAGAGGTGGTGTACCGACTGTTTCAGTCAGAGGTGGTGTACTGACTGTTTCAGTCCGAGGTTGTGTACCGACTGTTTCAGTCAGAGGTGGTGTACCGACTGTTTCAGTCAGAGGTGGTGTACCGTCTGTTTCAGTCAGAGGTGGTTACTGACTGTTTCAGTCAGAGGTGGTTACTGACTGTTTCCGTCAGAGGTGGTGTACCGACTGTTTCAGTCAGAGGTGGTGTACCGACTGTTTCAGGCAGAGGTGGTTACTGACTGTTTCAGTCAGAGGTGGTTACTGACTGTTTCAGTCAGAGGTGGTGTACCGTCTGTTTCAGTCAGAGGTGGTTACTGACTGTTTCCGTCAGAGGTGGTGTACCGACTGTTTCAGTCAGAGGTGGTGTACCGACTGTTTCAGTCAGAGGTGGTGTACCAGCTGTCTATAGGTATGACAGAGTTTTATATGCTCCTGTTTAAATTATTCATCAAATTAATTGATTGATTATTTTTATTAGTGTAATTGGGAGAACACCCTAATTCAGCTGCATAGCGTGTGTGTGTTTAAGTATCAATAAGATGGAATTTCAGCCCCACACTCCCAGCTGTGTCTGTGACAGCGCGTTGAAGAATAGAGTCCCATGTCCTCCTCCAACTCAGATTGGTTACAGTATACTTTATGTAGAGCGATTAGGTGACTAACATATACATTCCTCCTCGTTTCCCCTCTGGGTTATTAAGGCATGTTTCTATACATCATGTGATTATACAGTTGGGATATAAACCAGACCAGCTGACATGTTAATAATATAATACAGAACCTCACCACCCACTTATACATATGTTGCGTCTTAATTTGATCATCATGATGTTTCAGGTAATGAAAACTTCTGAAGTTTGTAATTTACCATTTTAAAATGTATCAAACCCTACAATTTTTTTTTCCATTAATTATAATCCACATCATATTTCACATTACATGCAGAATTATTTTCCTTCTGTGAGAAACTGAGTCAAATTAAGATATCGCATCTGTAGTACTACTCCCTGTATCCTGTTTCCTGGGGTATGGGTACGTTCTGTCCACTGGTTCTCGCTGGACATAAAGAGAGGAAGTGGGACGTTCTCAGGAGTGGTTGTCGTTTGCTGTGTGTGAACAAAGCTTGTATTGGGAAGGTGTAATAACATTAGCAAGTGCATGTTACATGACAGTCCAGTCAAGGCTTTGTGGTTATTGGGGATGTTACACGCACTGTTTATTTTGTGTTCCTTCCTTTCCTGCTGTTTCCTGTGTGTGTGTGTGTGTGTGCACGAGAGAGAGAGAGAGACAGAGAGAAAGAGAGAGACCACCCAACCAGAATGTCACTAGTGTCCCCTCTCTCTCTAGACAGTGCAGGAGCAAAGCTGTTCTGGCCTGTTCCTTCCGATGATACAACAGACGCAATTACAAAAAGTAGCTGGATCATGTTAAGGCATCCTCTCCCGCTGCTCGTCTCACACAGGACACACACTGACCGGAATGTTATGATGCAACTGTTAAAACATAATGAGACGCACCAGCAGCTCACCGGACTTGAGTACTGGCACCTCAAAATGTTCTACTGCTTGAGCTCTTGTTCCTCTGATAGAATATGAGCACAGAAGGATTGAGGAGTTCCTGTACCTCTGATAGAATATGAGCACAGAAGGATTGAGGAGTTCCTGTACCTCTGATAGAATATGAGCACAGAAGGATTGAGGAGTTCCTGTACCTCTGATAGAATATGAGCACAGAAGGATTGAGGAGCTCCTGTTCCTAAATGTAAACAGTACCTTAACACAAAATGAATACCGGAACCTGTTTCAGTCCAAGACCAGCACTGATACACATACAGGGTTAGATGGAAAGGTAGGCAGGGATGGACGGTAGGTATGTATGTAAGGTAGGTAGGCAGGGATGGAAGGAAGGTAGGCAGGGATGGACGGTAGGTAGGTATGGAAGGTAGGTAGGTATGTATGTAAGGTAGGTAGGCAGCGATGGACGGTAGGTAGGGATGGAAGGTAGGCAGGGATGGAAGGTAGGCAGGCAGGGATGGAAGGTAGGCAGGGATGGAAGGTAGGCAGGGATGGAAGGTAGGCAGGGATGGAAGGTAGGCATGTATGGAAGGTAGGTAGGTATGGAAGGTAGGTAGGGATGGAAGGTAGGTAGGGATGGAAGGTAGGTAGGGATGGAAGGTAGGTAGGGATGGAAGGTAGGTAGGGATGGAAGGTAGGTAGGGATGAAAGGTAGGCAGGGATGAAAGGTAGGCAGGGATGAAAGGTAGGCAGGGATGAAAGGTAGGCAGGGATGAAAGGTAGGCAGGGATGTTAATGTCAATAGAAAAGTTTAAACTCTGATTCCTGCAAAAGGCAATGTGTCAAAAGCCTCTCAGAACAGGACATTGTTTTGTGTCTTCATTAGTCTTTGACTTGAAATGACTAGATATAAACAAGTTAATGTGTTGATTGAGACTAATATGGTATTGTTTTCACTCCATTTTGAGTGTGTCACATGGCCTTCATCACCTTTAGTATTTAAACTAACTTAACCTTCACAGCTTTAGTCTAAACTGGGCTGACGGCAGTGATATCTCTCATAGGTTTTATGTTGTCATTCTCAGCTGAGGTGTTACCCTTCAATTGTGTGTCTGGAACTCTTTGCTCGAGCCTGGTCTGTAATGCCAGGTGACGACAGACACGGATCAGTCTGTCCATGTTGAGGTGATGAATGTGGTCTGGTCTGTCTGTTGTTGAGTCCATGTCCAGGTGACGACAGATACGGATCAGTCTGTCCATGTTGAGTCCATGTCCAGGTGACGACAGACACGGATCAGTCTGTCATCTCGTTCACAGACAACGGGTTAGAGCTACTGATTGACTACTTACAGGAGATCTCTCTCTCTCTCTCTCTAGCCCTTTTTACATAAGCAGATGTCACAAAGTACTTATACAGAAACCCAGCCTAAAACCCCAAACAGAAAAGCAATGCAGAGGCACGGTGGCTAGGAAAAACTCCGTAGAAAGGACGGAACCTAAGAAGAAACCTAGAGAGGAACCAGGCTTTGAGGGGTGGCCAGTCCTCTTCTGGCTGTGCCGGGTAGAGAGGAACCAGGCTTTGAGGGGTGGCCAGTCCTCTTCTGGCTGTGCCGGGTAGAGAGGAACCAGGCTTTGAGGGGTGGCCAGTCCTCTTCTGGCTGTGCCGGGTAGAGAGGAACCAGGCTTTGAGGGGTGGCCAGTCCTCTTCTGGCTATGCCGGGTAGAGAAGAACCAGGCTTTGAGGGGTGGCCAGTCCTCTTCTGGCTATGCCGGGTAGAGAGGAACCAGGCTTTGAGGGGTGGCCAGTCCTCTTCTGGCTACGCCGGGTAGAGAGGAACCAGGCTTTGAGGGGTGGCCAGTCCTCTTCTGGCTATGCCGGGTAGAGAGGAACCAGGCTTTGAGGGGTGGCCAGTCCTCTTCTGGCTATGCCGGGTAGAGAGGAACCAGGCTTTGAGGGGTGGCCAGTCCTCTTCTGGCTATGCCGGGTAGAGAGGAACCAGGCTTTGAGGGGTGGCCAGTCCTCTTCTGGCTATGCCGGGTAGAGAGGAACCAGGCTTTGAGGGGTGGCCAGTCCTCTTCTGGCTATGCCGGGTAGAGAGGAACCAGGCTTTGAGGGGTGGCCAGTCCTCTTCTGGCTATGCCGGGTAGAGAGGAACCAGGCTTTGAGGGGTGGCCAGTCATCTTCTGGCTATGCCGGGTAGAGAGGAACCAGGCTTTGAGGGGTGGCCAGTCCTCTTCTGGCTATGCCGGGTAGAGAGGAACCAGGCTTAGAGGGGTGGCCAGTCCTCTTCTGGCTGTGCCGGGTAGAGAGGAACCAGGCTTTGAGGGGAGGCCAGTCCTCTTCTGGCTGTGCCGGGTAGAGAGGAACCAGGCTTTGAGGGGTGGCCAGTCCTCTTCTGGCTATGCCGGGTAGAGAGGAACCAGGCTTTGAGGGGTGGCCAGTCCTCTTCTGGCTATGCCGGGTAGAGAGGAACCAGGCTTTGAGGGGTGGCCAGTCCTCTTCTGGCTATGCCGGGTAGAGAGGAACCAGGCTTTGAGGGGAGGCCAGTCCTCTTCTGGCTGGGCCGGGTAGAGAGGAACCAGGCTTTGAGGGGAGGCCAGTCCTCTTCTGGCTGGGCCGGGTAGAGATTATAAGAGTACATAGTTTTTCAATATTTTCAAACATTCATAGAAGACCAGCAGGGTCAAATAATAATCACAGTGGTTGTTGAGGGTGCAACAGGTCAGCACCTCAGGAGGAAATGTCAGTTGGCTTTTCAAAGCCGAGCATTCAGTGGTCGAGACAACACAGTAGGTGCGGTAGAGAGAGAGAGGAAGGGAGGGGCGAGAGGGTAGAAAAAAACGGCAGGTCCGGGACAAGGTAGCACATCCGGTGAAGAGGTCAGGGTTCCATAGCTGCAGGCAAAACAGTTGAAACTGGAGCTGCGGCTTGACAAGGTGGACTGGGGACAGCCAGGAGACATCAGGCCAGGTAGTCCTGAGGCATGGTCCTAGGGCTCAGGTATTTTTTTGTTTTGGGGTGTTCAGTGATAATTGTCGATAATTACCCCCTGCTCAACAGCTGAATTATAGGGTGAGGGTTTTAGCCTCCAGAAAAAGTCCACAGCTGAAATGGCGTTGGTCCACAGGTGAAATGCTGTTGGTCTTCATGTTTTGTTGATCAACTGAAAGGAAAGTGTTTTACTATCAGGTGTTCTGTTTACTAAAGACCATGGTCCTGGAACAACTGCCAGATCAAATATTATCTTTCATTTGACAGATAACACATTCTTTATCATGGATGGAATGTTATCTGCAGATTTGGGAGCACACACTGTATTCAAATCCACGTGTGAAAGTGTTATGTTGTTACTGAAAAATTAAGAAATGAAAAACAGGTTTAGAGACAGAAATGAAGTTTATAATTGTGAGTTTTATGGAGAGAGTAGCAATCTGGAGAGAGCAGGTATGAGAGAGTAGCAATCTGGAGAGAGCAGCAATCTGGAGAGAGTATTACTCTGGAGAGAGTATTAATCTGGAGAGAGTATCAATCTGGAGAGAGTATTAATCTGGAGAGAGTGGCAATCTGGAGAGAGTGGCAATCTGGAGAGAGTGGCAATCTGGAGAGAGTATTAATCTGGAGAGAGTGGCAATCTGGAGAGAGTATTAATCTGGAGAGAGTATTAATCTGGAAAGAGTATTAATCTGGAGAGAGTATTAATCTGGAGAGAGTGGCAATCTGGAGAGAGTATTAATCTGGAAAGAGTATTAATCTGGAGAGAGTATTAATCTGGAGAGAGTGGCAATCTGGAGAGAGTGGCAATCTGGAGAGAGTATTCATCTGGAGAGAGTATTAATCTGGAAAGAGTGGCAATCTGGAGAGAGTATTAATCTGGAGAGAGTATTAATCTGGAGAGCGTGGCAATCTGGAGAGCGTGGCAATCTCAAATCAGATAAGACCGTTCAAGACACAAGTCGCATGGCCAGAATCAGATTTGAATCTGACTTCAAACCAACTACTGTAGTGCTTGTCTTCGTCCTCCTCTGACGAGGAGTAAGAAATGTGAGACCAATGCGCAGTGTGGTAGGTGTCCATATTGTATTTAATACGAATACTTGAACAAAAACAATAAAAACGACAAAAAACGAACAGTCTTGAACGATGAAGCAAAACACAGAACAGACAATAATCACCCACAAAACACAGAACAGAAAATAATCACCCACAAAACAAGGGTGAAAACAGTGTGGTTCAGTAAATATGATTCTCAATCAGGGACAACGATCGACAGCTGCCTCTGATTGAGAACCATACCAGGCCAAACACATAGAAATACCAAATCATAGAAAAAAGAACATAGACTGCCCACCCCAACTCACGCCCTGACTATACTAAAACAAAGACAAAACAAAAGGAACTAAGGTCAGAACGTGACACCTACGTAGGTGGTCCTCTAAATTACAGCATATTGTTTTGATAATGTCATGTAAAATAACACACACACACACACACACCCTGACACTCAGAGCAGTCCGTCTGAACTAAAAGAGGCCAAGGCGGCAGCTCTGAAGAACAATGGCTAACAAAAATAAATGCATTCATGTCAAACACATTGTCCTGCTACGTCTAAGGATGGGGAATCGTAACAGAGTATTTGCGTAGCTCCACATGACAGTGTCAGACCTCAGCAACACGTAACAGAATGACAGCAAATCTGGAGCATGTTTTTTTTCCCTTGTTGGGAGCAGCATCTGTGTGTTGCTCTATGCTATTTTTTTTTTTTTACAATATATACAATTGTAATTTAGCAGACACTCTTATCCAGAGCAATTTACACTAGAGAGTACATACATTTTCATACTGGTCCCCCATGGGAATCAAACTTACAACCCTGGCATTGCAAGCACCATGCTACACAGGACTTCTGTGTGGTTGTGTTGTGTTGTATGGTGTTGTGTTGTATGGTGTTGTATGGTGTTGTTGTGTTGTATGGTGTTGTGTTGTATGGTGTTGTATGGTGTTGTGTTGTATGGTGTTGTGTTGTGTTGTATGGTGTTGTGTTGTATGGTGTTGTGTTGTATGGTGTTGTGGTGTTGTGTTGTTGTGTTGTATGGTGTTGTGTTGTATGGTGTTGTGTTGTATGGTGTTGTGTTGTATGGTGTTGTATGGTGTTGTGTTGTATGGTGTTGTGTTGTGTTGTATGGTGTTGTGTTGTATGGTGTTGTGTTGTATGGTGTTGTTGTGTTGTATGGTGTTGTGTTGTATGGTGTTGTGGTGTTGTATGGTGTTGTGGTGTTGTATGGTGTTGTGGTGTTGTATGGTGTTATGTTGTATGGTGTTGTGTTATGTTGTGTTGGGTCATCTTGAATGGTGTTATGTTGTATGGTGTTATGTTGTATGGTGTTATGTTGTGTTGTGTTGTGTTGTATGGTGTTATGTTGTGTTGTATGGTGTTATGTTGTATGGTGTTATGTTGTATGGTGTTATGTTGTGTTGTGTCATCTTGTATGGTGTTATGTTGTATGGTGTTATGTTGTATGGTGTTATGTTGTATGGTGTTATGTTGTGTTGTGTTGTGTTGTATGGTGTTATGTTGTCTTATTTGGCCTTGTGCTGTATGGTGTTGTGTTGTGTTGTATGGTGTTATGTTGTGTTGTATGGTGTTATGTTGTGTTATGTTGTGTTGTATGGTGTTATGTTGTGTTGTGTTGTGTTGTATGGTGTTATGTTGTGTTGTGTTGTGTTGTATGGTGTTATGTTGTGTTGTATGGTGTTATGTTGTGTTGTATGGTGTTATGTTGTGTTGTATGGTGTTATGTTGTCTTATTTGGCCTTGTGTTGTATGGTGTTGTGTTGTGCTGTATGGTGTTATGTTGTGCTGTATGGTGTTGTGTTGTATGGTGTTGTGTTGTGTTGTATGGTGTTATGTTGTGTTGTATGGTGTTATGTTGTGTTGTATGGTGTTGTGTTGTCTTATTTGGCCTTGTGCTGTATGGTGTTGTGCTGTGTTATGATGTGCTGTATGGCGTTGTGCTGTGTTGTATGGCATTGTGTTGTGCTGTATGGCGTTGTGTTATGTTGTTGTGCTGTATGACGTTGTGTTATGTTGTGCTGTATGGCGTTATGTTGTGTTATGTTGTGTTATGTTGTGTTATGTTGTGTTATGTTGTGTTATGTTGTTGTGCTGCATGGCGTTGTGTTGTTGTGCTGTATGACGTTGTGTTATGTTGTGTTGTGATGTGCTGTATCGTGTTGTGTTGTGCTGTATGACATTGTGCTGTATAGCGTTGTCTTGTGTTGCATTGTGTTGTGTTGTGCTGTATGACGTTGTGCTGTATGGCATTGTGTTGTATAGCGTTGTGTAATGTTATGTTGTGCTGTATGGCATTGTGTTCTGTTGTGTTGTATTGTGATGTGTTCTGAAGTATGCCGTTGTGTTATATTGTGTTGTGTTGCATTGTCCTTTGCTCTACATTGTAATGTTTTATGGTGTTGTGCTGCATTGAGATTGTGATGCTCTCTGTTGCTGCTCTGTGTCCTGTCTTATTGTGTTATGCTGTGTGGTCACTTACGCCCTCTCCCCATGTCTTCCTGGGGTTGGCGCCCAGCTTCACCCGGATACGCGACTCTAAAGGGGAAGGAAGCTCACCGGCAGCCTCTGCTTGGCAGGACCACTACACTATTGTTGACTTAGTTCAAGAGGATAAGAAGTCATTAATTAATATAACAGAAGAGGAAAAACCAATGGCTTATTGGACTCCCAGCCGAAGAGCTTGGAGATTAATCTGAATCCTATCCCCTTTATAGGTCACTACTTTTGGTCATGGTCCATAGTGTGAGGGACTGGTCAAAAATAGTGTAAGGCATATGGTGGCACTTTAGACACAGTCTGTTGGCATGCCACTTCACAGACTACAACACTTAAACATCTGTTGAGGGGGAGTGTGTGTGTGTGTGTGTGTGTGTGTGTGTGTGTGTGTGTGTGTGTGTGTGTGTGTGTGTGTGTGTGTGTGTGTGTGTGTGTGTGTGTGTGTGTGTGTGTAAGTACGTGTGTCATTACAGTGTAAGGGTCTGGTGTCGGTGCGTGACAGGAAGCAGACTATGTGATAACCATGGGGCTGCAGCTCAGTGTCAGGGCCTCAGGGCCTCAAGATAAGGTACTTGTGTGTGTGTGTGTGTGTGTGTGTGTGTGTGTGTGTGTGTGTGTGTGTGTGTGTGTGTGTGTGTGTGTGTGTGTGTGTGTGTGTGTGTGTGTGTGTGTGTGTAAGGGCCGGACATCAGCTTCTTGACTGAGCATGTGCTCCTCATTCACCAGGCTTTTGTCAGCTGCATCCCACACGTTGCCTCTACTCTCTACGCTACACACAAAGCCCTGTTACTGTAACAGATATACACCAACAAATCACTGTGATTACTTCTCTAGCCAGTAGTACATCAGATACTTCTCAGTAGTACAACAGATACTTCTCTAGCCAGTAGTACATCAGATACTTCTCTAGCCAGTAGTACATCAGATACTTCTCTAGCCAGTAGTACATCAGATACCTGTCTAGCCAGTAGTACATCAGATACCTGTCTAGCCAGTAGTACATCAGATACTTCTCAGTAGTACATCAGATACTTCTCAGTAGTACATTAGATACTTCTCAGTAGTACATCAGATACTTCTCAGTAGTACATCAGATACTTCTCTAGCCAGAAGTACATCAGATACTTCTCAGTAGTACATCAGATACTTCTCAGTAGTACATCAGATACTTCTCTAGCCAGTAGTACATCAGATACTTCTCTAGCCAGTAGTACATCAGATACTTCTCTAGCCAGTAGTACATCAGATACTTCTCTAGCCAGTAGTACATCAGATACCTGTCTAGCCAGTAGTACATCAGATACTTCTCAGTAGTACATTAGATACTTCTCTAGCCAGTAGTACATCAGATACCTCTCAGTAGTACATCCGATTATTCTCTAGCTAGTAGTACATCCTATTTCTCAGTATGTACATCAGATACTTCTCAGTAGTGTATCAAATACTTCTCAGTAGTAAATCAGCTACTTCTATAGCTAGTAGTACCTCAGATACTTCTTTAGCCAGTAGTAAATCAGATACTTTTCAGTAGTACATCAGATACTTCTCTCGCCAGTAGTAAATCAGATACTTTTCAGTAGTACATCAGATACTTCTCTAGCCAGTAGTACATCAGATACCTGTCTAGCCAGTAGTACATCAGATACTTCTCAGTAGTACATCAGATACTTCTCAGTAGTAAATCAGCTACTTCTCTAGCTAGTAGTACCTCAGATACTTTTCTAGATAGTAGTACATCAGATACTTCTTTAGCCAGTAGTACATCAGATACTTCTTTAGTCAGTAGTAAATCAGATACTTCTTTAGCCAGTAGTACATCAGATACTTCTTTAGCCAGTAGTACATCAGATACTTCTTTAGCCAGTAGTACATCAGATACTTCTTTAGCCAGTAGTAAATCAGATACTTTTCAGTAGTACATCAGATACTTCTCTCGCCAGTAGTAAATCAGATACTTTTCAGTAGTACATCAGATACTTCTCTAGCCAATAGTACATCAGATACGTTTCAGTAGTACATCAGATACTTCTCTCGCCAGTAGTAAATCAGATACTTTTCAGTAGTACATCAGATACTTCTCTAGCCAGTAGTACATCAGATACTTCTCAGTAGTACATCAGATACTTCTCTAGCCAGTAGTACATCAGATACTTCTCTAGCCAGTAGTACATCAGATACTTCTCTAGCCAGTAGTACATTAATTACTTCATTAATTTATTTAACTAGGCAAGTCAGTTAAGAACAAATTCTTCTGTACAATGACACCCTACCAAAAGGCAAAGGACCTCATGCGGGGACGCGGGCTGGGATTAAAAATAGAAAATAAAAACATATAAAGGACAACACACACATCACGACAAGAGAGACAACACATCATAAAGAGACACCAACATAGCAAGGCAGCAACACAACATAACAACATGGTAGCAACACAACATGATAGCAGCACAAAACATGGTATAAACATTATTGGACACAGTCAACAGCACAACGGGCACACTAACAGCACACAAACAGGAAACAGAAACACTAACAGCACACAGACAGGAAACAGAAACACTAACAGCACACAGACAGGAAACAGAAACACTAACAGCACACAGACAGGAAACAGAAACACTAACAGCACACAGACAGGAAACAGAAACACTAACAGCACACAGACAGGAAACAGAAACACTAACAGCACACAGACAGGAAACAGAAACAGAAACACTAACAGCACACAGACAGGAAACAGAAACAATAACGCCTGGGGAAGGCGTGCAAAGCAGCCACAACTGTCAGTAAGTGTGTCCATGATTGAGTCTTTGACACTCCTTGTTTAAAGAAGTCATCTGGATAGACCCACGATGACCATTGTTTTTATTCCTCATGTGTTAATACTCTATAAACCTCTGCCTGGTGACATCCTCCATGTAAGTTCTGCCCAATCGGAGTCAGAGACAGTTCCCGAGGGTCTAGAATCCAACTTGATTTACAAACTAACGTTGCCTCCCTGGAACATATATTACACACTTTTTATTGTGACCACGGTTTTGAATTATGGACGGGTCTGATGGTAGTAGAGTAAAACCCTAAACCATCCTGTGAGTTTATCTGAACATGAGGAAAATAAGCTACTGACTAGTACCATGTCTTTTTTTTTCCTGTGTGGGCAGTGACGTTAGTTTATACCGTAAGGTGGGCTTGATGGAGTTTTTTTATGAGTAAGAGGCTGACCAGACCAGACCTGTTGCAGATCCCTGATCCCTGTGTGTCAGTGAGATATCTACAGAGACTAGTTCTCCCTCTGTAGAACCTCTGTGTTGTTTCCACACTAAACTGCCATCCAGAACTGGAGTTCTCCAGGCCAAAGATCCTGATAAATCAGATTATGAAGAAGTATGCATCAGGAGGGGAGATCTACATGTTCAGAAAAAACTCCATTCAGAGAGAGAGAGACAAATATAGGATCTCTGCTGCCTTTTAGTCCTGATTATAGCCCGTCTCAGAGCATCCTGTGTCTGATCTGTCTCCTGTAGAAAACAAAGGCACAAGGTTCCTAATAGCCCTGACAAAAGGACAAAGAGCTGATGGCTCAGAACTTCACATTCCTTACACTATCTGTTTACAATTAGGTGTCCCGCGTGGAAATCATTTTTTGTCAGCCCCCCCCCCCAGGCCACGTAAATGACCCCAAAAAGAGACCTGACCCCCGTGAAAACGCTATTGGGCTAACTTATGGCTTCGGCCCCGCAGGTATCGCGAGTTCTGCCTCTGTAGCCTTATCGCCCATCTTCAAACCGCCCTACTCAAACACAGCAAGGATCAGATATCTTTCAAAGTCATTGGGCCCAATTCCGACGTAGAAATGTACGTCTTTCCTACACGCCTGTCCTACACACGCCTTTCCTACACACGCCTTTCCTACACACTTCTTTCCTACACACACCTGTCCTACACACACCTGTCCTACACACACCTGTCCTACACACACCTGTCCTACGCACGCCTTTCCTACACACACCTTTCCTACACAAGCCTTTCCTACACACACCTTTCCTAAACACGCCTTTCCTACACACACCTGTCCTACACACACCTTTCCTAAACATGCCTTTCCTACACACGCTTTTCCTACACACACCTTTACTAAACACGCCTTTCCTACACACACCTTTCCTAAACACGCCTTTCCTACACACACCTTTCCTACACACACCTTTCCTACACACGTCTCAGTATTTGAGGACTTACCTTATTCAGTCGCGTAACGCGCTCTACAGGTGGAACTGCCTTGTGCACTCGGAATAAATTTCAGTCAACCACTGAAAACCTGTTAGGTGTGCTCCCTTTCCCGGCCTCTAGGTCACCCGCCTGCTCGTTATGGCACACACCTGTCACCATTGTTACGCCATGCCTCCATGTCTTCAGACTCACCTGGACTCCATCACTTCCCAGATTACTTCCCTAATATATATATATATATATATCACTCCCTTTGGTTCCTTCCCCAGGCGTTATTGTTTCTGTTTCCTGTCTGTGTGCTGTTAGTGTTTCTGTTTCTGTTTCCTGTCTGTGTGCTGTTAGTGTTTCTGTTTCCTGTCTGTGTGCTGTTAGTGTTTCTGTTTCCTGTCTGTGTGCTGTTAGTGTTTCTGTTTCCTGTCTGTGTGCTGTTAGTGTTTCTGTTTCCTGTCTGTGTGCTGTTAGTGTTTCTGTTTCCTGTCTGTGTGCTGTTAGTGTTTCTGTTTCCTGTCTGTGTGCTGTTAGTGTTTCTGTTTCCTGTCTGTGTGCTGTTAGTGTTTCTGTTTCCTGTCTGTGTGCTGTTAGTGTTTCTGTTTCCTGTCTGTGTGCTGTTAGTGTTTCTGTTTCCTGTCTGTGTGCTGTTAGTGTTTCTGTTTCCTGTCTGTGTGCTGTTAGTGTTTCTGTTTCCTGTCTGTGTGCTGTTAGTGTTTCTGTTTCCTGTCTGTGTGCTGTTAGTGTTTCTGTTTCCTGTCTGTGTGCTGTTAGTGTTTCTGTTTCCTGTCTGTGTGCTGTTAGTGTTTCTGTTTCCTGTCTGTGTGCTGTTAGTGTTTCTGTTTCCTGTCTGTGTGCTGTTAGTGTTTCTGTTTCCTGTCTGTGTGCTGTTAGTGTTTCTGTTTCCTGTCTGTGTGCTGTTAGTGTTTCTTGTTTTGTATTATGTTCTGTTTATTATATTAAAACACTCACTACCTGAACTTGCTTCCCGACTCTCATCGTTACAAAACCCTTCCACTTGCTGGCCAACAGATTTTTTTGTGCAGTTTTCATTAAATAGTGTTTTCAGAACATTTATTTTAAACCGTCCCTTTCAATATGGGGTACCTTTCAGTTCGAATTTTGTCAACAGACTCGAGAGATATTAGGCATCGATGAAAGAAAGCCATCTAACAAAACAATATAATTCATTGGAATGATAATGTAGGCTATACGAACTGAAGGGAATTAAACAGAGAATTGGCGGTTGAATATCTGTGGTTATTATGCCTACTGACGGTGGATACTGAGAGCGACTAACATTTAAAATGATAGAAATTGTAAACGGAGAAAGTCAGAATAGCCAAGACATCTGAGACTGCCCATCCCTGCAAAAAAAGGCTGTACAATGTAAGTGCTGCAAAATGGCACAGCATTTCATAAACTTGATGTTGATATTGTAATGGTCGTCTGACGAAGAAGGATCGAACCAAAGCGTGGTAAGTTTTCATGACTTTCAATAACACTGAACACCAGTACAAAATAACAAAGTGAGAAACGACAACGAACAGTTCTGTCAGGTGCAGAAAACACTAAACAGAAAATAACTACCCACAAAACACAGGTGGGAAAAAGGCTACCTAAGTATGGTTCCCAATCAGGGACAACGATAGTCAGCTGTCCCTGATTGAGAACCATACCCGGCCAAAACAAAGTAATACAAAACATAGAAAACTGAACATAGAATGCCCACCCAAATCACACCCTGACCAAACCAAAATAGAGACATAAAAAGCTCTCTAAGGTCAGGGCGTGACAATACCTTGGTACTCCTACCACATTAATACTACCATGGTACTCCTACCACATGAATACTACCATGATACTCCTACCACATGAATACTACCATGGTACTCCTACCACATGAATACTACCATGGTACTCCTACCACATGAATACTACCTTGGTACTCCTACCACATGAATACTACCATGGTACTCCTACCACATGAATACTACCATGGTACTCCTACCACATGAAAGCTCTCTAAGGTCAGGGTGTGACAATACCTTGGTACTCCTACCACATGAAAGCTCTCTAAGGTCAGGGCGTGACAATACCTTGGTACTCCTACCACATTAATACTACCATGGTACTCCTACCACATGAATACTACCTTGGTACTCCTACCACATGAATACTACCATGGTACTCCTACCACATGAACACTACCATGGTACTCCTACCACATGAATACTACCATGGTACTCCTACCACATTAATACTACCATGGTACTCCTACCACATTAATACTACCATGGTACTCCTACCACATTAATACTACCATGGTACTCCTACCACATTAATACTACCATGGTATTCCTACCACATGAATAATACCATGGTACTCCTACCACATTAATAATACCATGGTACTCCTACCACATTAATACTACCATGGTACTCCTACCACATTAATACTACCATGGTACTCCTACCACATGAATAATACCATGGTACTCCTACCACATTAATACTACCATGGTACTCCTAAGGTCAGGGTGTGACAGATATGTTTCAGTTTCCTGCCATATGACATTTGTCACCAGCAATTTTACAAGGTCAGATAGATCTAGAACAAGTGTCATTTATGTTTGAAATTCCCTTATCCAATCGCATTACTCATTTATCTAGCTCTTATCAATAGCTCTTATCAAGTTGTAAAATTACAGTGCATGGAAAATTCAGTTTTTTTTTATTGGGGAAAATGAAAAGTTGATGCTTTTCCCACTCAGAGCTGGGACGTTCGCTCGGCCTTATTCATAGAGAGAAAAGTGCATTTAAAAATGAAATTACGTGCCATTTATGCGCGCTTAACTCGAGTTGGAATCGGTCCCGTAGATAGTAGTCTGTGGATATAAACTATAAAGAATTGGTACCCTGCCCTCTAGTCCAGTTCATCTCTTTATAAGTTTCTCAATCAACAGAGAACAACCCCTCTCCAAAGTCCCTTAATGAACCACAATACAGACAGTATTATTACCCTCTGTCATTATGGTTGATCACACACACACATATCATTATGGTTGATCACACACACACACATGTCATTGTGGTTGATCTCAGTCTGGGGTTTAAAGTCGTCGTCCCCCAACCCCAGGGGTACAGTTAATTAAGGACAAGCTGAACGCTCTCTGGAAATGCTTTGGATAATTCCAGGAAACGACCTTGCCTTTACAATTAAGTTTCTATACAGTCTACAAAGTGGTCCAGACTCTTTCCTCTGAAAGTAAGGAGGGAATATATTGAATAGTTTAAAGGACACTAGTGTCTACAGTACACGACACGCATGTGAAAGCCATATCACTTTACACACGTGCCACATCACTCCCCCAAACCAACCACACGCCCCAAATTAATTAATTAATCTCAATTAATTCACTTGAGAGAAGAGTCAAGCCAATCATGTGTGGTGTGAGATCCATTAAATTTGTACTGCTTGGCAGAGAGCGAGAGAATGAGAGAGAGGGTACTGATATGAGGCCTTAGAGGGCAGCCGGACCCTCGTTTCATCCCGTAAAAGTGATTCCTGATATGAGGCCTTAGAGGACAGCCGGATCCTTGTTTCATCCCGTAAAAGTGATTCCTGATATGAGGCCTTAAAGGGCAGCCGGACCCTCGTTTCATCTCGTAAAAGTGATTCCTGATATGAGGCCTTAGAGGGCAGCCGGATCCTCGTTTCATCCCGTAAAAGTGATTCCTGATATGAGGCCTTAGAGGACAGCCGGATCCTCGTTTCATCCCGTAAAAGTGATTCCTGATATGAGGCCTTAGAGGGTAGCCGGACCCTCGTTTCATCCTGTAAAAGTGATTCCTGATATGAGGCCTCAGAGGGCAGCCGGACCCTTGTTTCATCCTGTAAAAGTGATTCCTGATATGAGGCCTCAGAGGGCAGCCGGACCCTCGTTTCATCCTGTAAAAGTAGGACTAAAAACTATTTATCAGTCTTTACTAAATTAAATAGTTCCACAACCTTTTTCCATGTCTATCTTTATTTCCCAAACAAAATTCAATAGAATCACAACCACTTTTTTGTCTTTAAATATTTTTTTATGCATCTTTTAACACCTAACAAACATTTAGTACTTTTTGTTTTCCACTTTTGTCGTAGACCAGGCCCTGTTGTTAGCTAATATCCTAGCAATACACCTGGGAAGAAAACAATTCCCATTGGCTCAATCTTTGGCTCAATTTACACCATGGCCATTGGCTTAATCTTTGGCTCAATTTACACCATGTCCATTGGCTTAATCTTTGGCTCAATTTACACCATGTCCATTGGCTTAATCTTTGGCTCAATTTACACCATGGCCATTGGCTTAATCTTTGGCTCAACTTACACTATGGCCATTGGCTCAATCTTTGGCTCAATTTACACCATGGCCATTGGCTTAATCTTTGGCTCAATTTACACCATGGCCATTGGCTTAATCTTTGGCTCAATTTACACCATGGCCATTGGCTTAATCTTTGGCTCAACTTACACCATGGCCATTGGCTCAATCTTTGGCTCAACTTACACCATGGCCATTGGCTTAATCTTTGGCTCAATTTACACCATGGCCATTGGCTTAATCTTTGGCTCAATTTACACCATGGCCATTGGCTCAATCTTTGGCTCAACTTACACCATGGCCATTGGCTTAATCTTTGGCTCAACTTACACCATGGCCATTGGCTCAATCTTTGGCTCAACTTACACCATGGCCATTGGCTTAATCTTTGGCTCAACTTACACCATGGCCATTGGCTCAATCTTTGGCTCAACTTACACCATGGCCATTGGCTTAATCTTTGGCTCAATTTACACCATGGCCATTGGCTCAATCTTTGGCTCAACTTACACCATGGCCATTGGCTTAATCTTTGGCTCAACTTACACCATGGCCATTAGCTCAATCTTTGGCTCAATTTACACCATGGCCATTGGCTTAATCTTTGGCTCAACTTACACCATGGCCATTGGCTAAATCTTTGGCTCGACTTACACCATGGCCATTGGCTCAATCTTTGGCTCAACTTACACCATGGCCATTGGCTTAATCTTTGGCTCAACTTACACCATGGCCATTAGCTCAATCTTTGGCTCAACTTACACCATGGCCATTGGCTTAATCTTTGGCTCAATTTACACCATGGCCATTGGCTTAATCTTTGGCTCAATTTACACCATGGCCATTGGCTTAATCTTTGGCTCAATTTACACCATGGCCATTGGCTTAATCTTTGGCTCAACTTACACCATGGCCATTGGCTCAATCTTTGGCTCAACTTACACCATGGCCATTGGCTCAATCTTTGGCTCAACTTACACCATGGCCATTGGCTTAATCTTTGGCTCAATTTACACCATGGCCATTGGCTTAATCTTTGGCTCAATTTACACCATGGCCATTGGCTTAATCTTTGGCTCAATTTACACCATGGCCATTGGCTTAATCTTTGGCTCAACTTACACTATGGCCATTAGCTCAATATTTGGCTCAACTTACACCATGGCCATTGGCTTAATCTTTGGCTCAATTTACACCATGGCCATTGGCTTAATCTTTGGCTCAATTTACACCATGGCCATTGGCTTAATCTTTGGCTCAACTTACACTATGGCCATTAGCTCAATATTTGGCTCAACTTACACCATGGCCATTGGCTTAATCTTTGGCTCAACCTACACCATGGCCATTGGCTCAATCTTTGGCTCAACTTACACCATGGCCATTGGCTTAATCTTTGGCTCAACTTACACCATGGCCATTAGCTCAATCTTTGGCTCAACTTACACCATGGCCATTGGCTTAATCTTTGGCTCAACTTACACCATGGCCATTAGCTCAATCTTTGGCTCAACTTACACCATGGCCATTAGCTCAATCTTTGGCTCAACTTACACCATGGCCATTAGCTCAATCTTTGGCTCAACTTACACCATGGCCATTGGCTTAATCTTTGGCTCAATTTACACCATGGCCATTGTCTCAATCTTTGGCTCAACTTACACCATGGCCATTGGCTCAGTTTCTAACATGTTGATTATATTAGCCCACACAGCTATAAGGATGCACTTCCATGCTAGATGTTGGACTTCATATTGAAAATGATACAGACCTGATGTATAGAACAATCTTAAAATGATCTACTTTGGTTTAGATACCAGCATTGTGAAACCTCATACACAATAAATTCATCTAACTTGCTCACAAATCAAATCAAATGTTATTGGTCACATACACGTGTTTAGCAGATGTTATTGCAGGTGTAGTGAAATGCTTCTGCTTCTAGTTCTGACAGTGCAGTAATATCTAACAAGTAATATCTAACAATTACACAACATATAACTTATACACACAAATCTCCATGTGTTTTTTTTTACTTCGCGGACTACATGAAATGATGAACTCTTCCTAAATATGTGGTCAAATTATACATTTTGTTTATGGTTTCCTAGAAACAGGGGTGGCTCAACGTACCCCTTTGGCTCAACTTACCCCTTTGGCTCAACTTACCCCTTTGGCTCAACTTACCCCACTTTCTCCTACTTTGCTTACTCCGCTTCGCATTGCTCGTATCACATTCCCACGTTGTGAATTACTCTTTAAGGCCCACGCGTGCTGCATGTTTGGAACTCTGACCGTTGACCACAGAGGGACAACTTCCCTCTTGTAGGAAGTGACTTCCTAAATGGTAACAGACTACACCACTGTTTCCCAACTCCAGTCCTCCAGTACCAACAACAGCAGTTCCCAACTCCAGTCCTCCAGTACCCCCAACAGTGGTTCCCAACTCCAGTCCTCCAGTACCCCCAACAGTGGTTCCCAACTCCAGTCCTCCAGTACCCCCAACAGTGGTTCCCAACCCCAGTCCTCCAGTACCTCCAACAGTGGTTCCCAACTCCAGTCCTCCAGTACCCCCAACAGTGGTTCCCAACTCCAGTCCTCCAGTACCCCCAACAGTGGTTCCCAACTCCAGTCCTCCAGTACCCACAACAGTGGTTCCCAACTCCCGTCCTCCAGTACCCTAACAGTGGTTCCCAACTCCAGTACCCCCAACAGTGGTTCCCAACTCCAGTCCTCCAGTACCCCCAACAGTGGTTCCCAACTCCAGTCCTCCAGTACCTCCAACAGTGGTTCCCAACTCCAGTACCCCCAACAGTGGTTCCCAACTCCAGTCCTCCAGTACCTCCAACAGTGGTTCAACTCATTCAACTCATTGAAGGCTTGATGATTAGTTGACAAGTTGAATTAGGTGTGCTTCTCCAGGGGTCCTCGAGGACGAGTCGGGAAAGACTGGACTAGTCTGTCCAAAAACAGTTAAATCACCTCAGGACTCAACCTCCATGTTAGGATTATGAAGGACAGACAGGCTTTAAACTGATATTTCTGGAGAGGGGCAACAGGTGGATTTAACAGTAACATGTGACGTCTACTAGACTAAACAAGACAGAGACAAAACAAAGCTTGTACCCTTTAATATAACAGTGTGAACATGTGCACACAGTGAAACAGCTAATCAAGTTTGAGAGGGTTTTGGCTCCCTGCCTGTACTTATTTTAATTTTTTACCTTTAAGTCAGTTAAGAACAAATTCTTATTTTCAATGACAGCCTAGGAACAGTGGGTTAACTGCCTGTTCAGGGGCAGAATGACAGATTTGTACCTTGTCAGCTCGGGGATTTGAACTTGCAACCTTTCGGTTACTAGTCCAACGCTCTAACCACTAGGCTACCCTGCCACCCCTTAAAGGAAGAACGTGGCTGAGACACGTGTGAAGGTCAAACAATTCAACTCAATCCAATAAATCTTTATTGTCCCCGGAGTGGAGACAAGAAAGACACGATGGTGGGTTAGAGGATACTGTCTGTGTGGGGTTCTTTTCTCCTGCAGTTCGGGAAACCTATTGTCCATCAGGCACTATGTACTGTCTTACAGGAATGGTGGTAGGGGGACGGGGATAGGGAGGTCAGGGTAGTCACATAAACCACTGGATACAAGGTCATGCTACTTTGAATTGTTACACTGTTTGTTTTCAACATGAATACAATCTGAAGACTGTTGGGTGGAATTCTCTCTCTCTCTCTCTCTCTCTCTCTCGGGGTGTGTGTGTCTGTGTGTGTGTGTCTGTGTGTGTGTGTCTGTGTGTGTGTCTGTGTGTGTGTGTCTGTGTGTGTGTCTGTGTGTGTGTGTGTCTGTGTGTGTGTCTGTGTGTGTGTCTGTGTGTGTGTCTGTGTGTGTTTTATCATCTCCTGTCCTCTAGTTTCCTGTTCCTTCATACGGGAGGAAGAATTAGAATTCCTATATTTGGGAAGACATTAAAGCATTGGAATCTGAATGCTCCCGAGACTACCTAATGTCCATTCTCACATTCTTCCTGCGCTGCTGTACAAATGTATTGTGTTCCTCACAGTTCCTGAACCACACCAATGCGTTTGGTTGATATCATGTTCAGCCAAGCACATTCAAATGGACCCATTGTCCAAGAGTAGAGGAATTCAGTTCAGATGTTTTTTCTTTCTCAGAGTTTGTTATTTATCAGACTGCCTTGTTTTTCTGTTCCACTTCACCTTCCATGTCGTCATTAAGATATCAAGATATGCCCTGTTTTAAACAGACTGACCACACTGTGTGTACAGTGGTCAGCACGACTAGAAACTACAGCGGTCAGCACGACTAGAAACTACAGCGGTCAGCACGACTAGAAACTACAGCGGTCAGCACGACTAGAAACTACAGCGGTCAGCACGACTAGAAACTACAGCGGTCAGCACGACTAGAAACTACAGCGGTCAGCACGACTAGAAACTACAGCGGTCAGAACGACTAGAAACTACAGCGGTCAGCACAACTAGAAACTACAGCGGTCAGCACGACTAGAAACTACAGTGGTCAGCACGACTAGAAACTACAGCGGTCAGCACGACTAGAAACTACAGCGGTCAGAACGACTAGAAACTACAGCGGTCAGAACGACTAGGAACTACAGTGGTCAGCACGACTAGAAACTACAGTGGTCAGAACGACTAGAAACTACAGCGGTCAGCACGACTAGAAACTACAGTGGTCAGAACGACTAGAAACTACAGCGGTCAGCACGACTAGAAACTACAGCGGTCAGCACGACTAGAAACTACAGCGGTCACACGACTAGAAACTACAGCGGTCAGAACGGCTAGAAACTACAGCGGTCAGCATGACTAGAAACTACAGCAGTCAGCACGACTAGAAACTACAGCGGTCAGCACGACTAGAAACTACAGCGGTCAGAACGACTAGAAACTACAGCGGTCAGAACGACTAGAAACTACAGTAGTCAGTAGGACTAGAAACTACAGTAGTCAGAGAGACTAGAAACTACAGTAGTCAGAGAGACTAGAAACTACAGTAGTCAGCACGACTAGAAACTACAGCAGTCAGCACGACTAGAAACTACAGCGCTCAGCACGACTAGAAACTACAGTAGTCAGAGAGACTAGAAACTACAGTAGTCAGCACGACTAGAAACTACAGCAGTCAGTAGGACTAGAAACTACAGCGCTCAGCACGTCTAGAAACTACAGTAGTCAGAGAGACTAGAAACTTTAGTAGTCAGTAGGATTATAAACAACGGTAGTCAGTTGGACTATAAACTACAGAAGCGCACTGTAACCCTCCATCACATCATACACTGTCCTTTGTCTAAAATGGCATCCTATTCCCCATGTAGTGCACTAGTTTTGTCCAGGGCCCAAAGTAGTGCACTATGTAGGTAATAGGGTGCCATTGGGGATACGACTCTGTATCTCTAGAGTGACCTCTATGCCTTCCAGCAGCTCTGTTCAGTTTAGACAGACAACTTGATAGATGACTTACGCCCTCATTATTTCCCAGCCTCCCTACAGACAGACACTACATGTTGTCTTACGATTCCCACATGGCTCTGGGAAGATACCGAGCATCAGAAAGAGCGACTGTGTCTGAAATGGCACACTATCTCCTTTATAGTGGACTTCTTTTAACCAGAGCCTTTATGGGTCCTGGTCAAAAGTAGTGCGCTATATAGTGAAGAGGGTGCCATTCGGGATGTAAACAGAGATTGTGTCGAGTAATGAACAATGACAAGGGGTCCTGGGTAACTACTTAGTGTGCTTGTGTAATAAGCAGTGAATGAAAGGGAAGGGAATGGGTGCAATGCAGTGGGGTCTCTCTCATTCACTGAATGTCTTTTTGCAGAAGTTAGACGCCCTTTATCAAATCTCTCAGGGGATCAAATCTCTCAGGGGATCAAATCTCTCTGGGGATCAAATCTCTCTGGAGATCAAATCTCTCTGGGGATCAAATCTCTCTGGGGATCAAATCTCTCTGGAGATCAAATCTCTCTGGGGATCAAATCTCTCTGGGGATCAAATCTCTCTGGGGTTCAAATATCTCTTGGGTTCAAATCTCTCTGGGGTTCAAATCTCTCTGGGGATCAAATCTCTCTGGGGTTCAAATCTCTCTGGGGATCAAATCTCTCTGGGGATCAAATCTCTCTGGAGATCAAATCTCTCTGGGGATCAAATCTCTCTGGGGTTCAAATATATCTGGGGATCAATTCTCTTTGGGGATCAAATCTCTCTGGGGATCAATTATCTCTGTTGATCAAAATCTCTCTGGGGATGAAATGTATTTGGGGATCGAATCTTTCTGGGGTTCAAATCTCTCTGGGGATCAAATCTCTCTGGGGATCAATTCTCTCTGTTGATCAAAATCTCTCTGGGGATCAAATCTCTCTGGGGTTCAAATATATCTGGGGATCAATTCTCTTTGGGGATCAAATCTCTCTGGGGATCAATTATCTCTGTTGATCAAAATCTCTCTGGGGATGAAATGTATTTGGGGATCGAATCTTTCTGGGGTTCAAATCTCTCTGGGGATCAAATCTCTCTGGGGATCAATTCTCTCTGTTGATCAAAATCTCTCTGGGGATCAAATATATCTGGGGATCAATTATCTCTGGGGTTCGAATCTCTCTGGGGTTCAAATCTATCTGGGGATCAAATCTCTCTGGGGATCAAATCTCTCTGGGGATCAATTCTCTCTGTTGATCAAAATCTCTCTGGGGATCAAATATATCTGGGGATCAATTCTCTCTGGGGATCAAATCTCTCTGGGGATCAAATCTCTCTGGGGATCAAATCTCTCTGGAGATCAAATCTCTCTGGGGATGAAATCTCTCTGGGGTTCAAATCTCTCTGGGGATCAAATCTCTCCGGGGTTCAAATCTCTCCGGGGTTCAAATATATCCGGGGATCAATTCTCTCTGGGGATCAATTCTCTCTGTTGATCAAAATCTCTCTGGGGATCAAATATATCTGGGGATCGAATCTCCCCGGGGTTAAAATCTCTCTGGGGATCAATTCTCTCTGGGGATCAATCTCTCTGGAGATCAAATCTCTCTGGGGATCAAATCTCTCTGGGGTTCAAATCTCTTTGTCTCTTTGTCTCTCTCTCTATCTCTCTGTCTCTCTCTCTCTCTGTCTCTCTCTCTATCTCTTTGTCTCTGTCACTCTCTCTATCTCTTTGTCTCATTTTTATCTCTCTCTCTGTCTCTGTCTCTGTGAGTCATAGTTCATGTTGCTTCAACAGTGTCGTCTGTTATTCCAGGTGTCAATACCACTGGGGTGTAGGAGTACTCGTCTTCACAAGTTAATATCACCCAAAATCACTTCTGACGCACTTAACCTTTTCATACCAGTCAATCTCACAGCCCTAAACCATTGTTTGGAGACAACTGCTGTAACCTTCTGTTGGGTTTCTGCATTCTAGATTGTTGTAGTTAAATTGTATGTTAGTAACTGCTCTGTTACTGTCTAAAATAGATTCAACCCACTTTACCTTCAGGTTTTTTTGGGGAATGAGAAAACATTACATGTCAGTGTTTGGTGTAGTTACTGACATTCCTTAAGCAAATTGAGATAAACCCATTAGAAAGTCCCCCAGTTTAGTTGGTATGCTATTTGCTGTGTTGCTGGCGAGCTCCTCAATGGGTTCCATGGCTGCCAGAGAGAATGTTATTCAGACCTGGCCCCTGGGGTTTTTCTGTTCATCTATGCCAGGGTACGTGATTGGCAGCTGCCCATGGTAGCGGCACTGAAGGCATCTCTTCTGTACTGTTAATCTCATCCCAAATCTGTTTGTTCTGTATATGATTATCAAGCATATGGGCGGCAGGGTAGCCTAGTGGTTAGAGCATTGGACTAGTAACCGGAAGGTTGCAAGTTCAAAACCCCAGAGCTGACAAGGTACAAATCTGTCGTTCTGCCCCTGAACAGGAAGTTAACCCACTGTTCCTAGGCTGTCATTGAAAATGAGAATTTGTTCTTAACTGACTTGTGCTAGTTAAATAAAAATAGGAGTTTGCTATACAGCATGAACAGATCAAGGACCAGGTTATGATGTTTCCAGCAGGAGAACGGATAGGGTTGGACAGTGTCTTCCTGAATGGACATTTCCACTCATTCAAGTCTGGTCCAAAGGAGTTTTGTCCATTTCTAGTAATTATATTTCTTTGGTCTTTTGCCTGGCAGAGGAGAATTACTCACTGACACTATTCTAATGACTGTCAGCACCCTGCTGGGTTCAAATAGGATTTGTTTTCTTTCAGAGTGTTGATTGCCTGGAATGCCAGTATGGGCGGGGATTTTGGAACTATCTCCATTCCACCAGACAAGGGAAGCTCAATCAAGCTGTGCTAATGATGTATTTGAAAGAAAAACAAATACTATTTGAACCCAGATCGGTCTGCACAATATAGGCAAGACTCTGTTCTAAAGCCTTTCAGTGTGTCAGTAATTTGGAAATGTGGATGGATGGGGACACTGCTCATTAGGAGCAGGACAGGGGTTTTCCCCTTCAAATTAAGACGCTGCACCTGTAGGAGCTCTTTGTCTGGGCAGAATGGTGGGGCTGAAGGGGCAGAGGGGGCTGCTTAGAGCCAGTCTTCTCCAGCAATCTCCATTCTCTCTGGGGGTATGTCCTAACTTGAACCCTATTCCCTATGTAGTGCACTACTTTAGACTAGGACCCATAGGCCGCTATGTAGGATATAGGATGCTATTAGGGTGACATTTGGGACACAGACAGTTTTTTTGTCGTAGTTCTTCTGAAACCACTGCTCCCAAGTCGTCATGATGTCGTCAAGTTCGCCACCCGTAGCCCGTCCCTCTGTCTGCCCTGTACGGAGCTCACGTGTGCCAGGGTCGTGCCTTTTGGCCCAGTCTGCCCTGTAGACTACGGAGACTGTCCAATCACAAGGCATCGCCTACAGTCAGGAACGCGCAGCTAATCTGTCAGTGACAAAACAGCATGGAGACAAAACAGGCCTTTCAAAATATTACAAAATACAATCGTGGGAAAACACTGGTTGGAGAACAAATGGCTCCTGCTGAAAACAGAGAACTCTAATTTGACTGTAGGCCACTAAAATATTCGATCAACTTCCAAATATGTGTCTTTTAAGCGAACATTGTTTTACAAAGTGAAAGAAGAGAGATGCTTTTGGCACGAGAGCATCGGCCATTGCCGGCAAGTGAGCTGAGCATCATTGGTTGAGTCAGTGAAACTGGACAGGTTTTCAGGGCTGGAATTTTCTCCTCACATGGTAGGATACATGTTTCTCCACACTCCTAGGTCTAGCTAGTGATGTTTTATTTTATTTGCCTAGCTATTGGTCTAGCTATTGGTCTAGCTAGTGATGTTTGTCAGTGTTAAAGTAGCCTGTCGTTTCGATATTAAAAAACTATTCTGCCTCCAGTCATGTCATAGAACTGGATGCAGTGTGTGTATTAAGAAAGGCCCTATTTTCACCCTGACCCAAGACTTTGAATGTTTCCCATTGTGTTCACCTCCTGTACGTGCCTCTACTCTACTGCTCTATGCCTCTAAAACAAACTCTATGATATTCATGCAATGCTATAAAGGTGATTTATTTTCTCATACATTCTGGTACCTCAGAGTCTGGTACCACAAGTCAGTCCCCCTCCCCCCCCGCTCCCCTCCCTCACGTTCACTTTTTGGTCCGGTACCTCCCAAATGAAAAATGAAGCACTGAACACCGGTAGTGTAGACTCTAGCTTACCAAAATACACCCCAATATCCACACAAGCCACTCGCTAGCCATATATCATGAGTTAGAAAATTGTGAATAATAGATTATGACGTTATTATTTAAGACTATTGACGATAAATCAAAATCAGTAAATAAACGATGGAGCTAGCTGACTAGCAGAAGCTACATCAATCATCTACATCAATCATTAACATCACTGATCAACATCAATGATCAGCTGATAGTCTACCTTATGTTCCAGATGTCAATCATGTCTTTATGAGGCACTGTGACTCGCTTGCTAACATCTCGTACTGGTTGAGTGTGTTGTTGCAGAAATCGGCCTATGCCAACAACAACAAGAGAGAGTCAGTTAGTATGTTATGAATTTCCAGACTTTTTTCAGTTGAGTGGGTGGCCTTTTCTTCTTCATTTTGAGCCACCTGCCCCCTTGAATGGTCTGTGCAAGCCCCTACACACACACACACACACACACACACACACACACACACACACACACACACACACACACACACACACACACACACACACACACACACACACACACACACACACACACACACACACACACACACACACACACACTTATGACCAACACTGGCTTGAAGGATGACCTAAGACAATATGTGTATTGGCTGGGAGAGACAAGAGACTGCCAAACTGATGGAGTGACTTAGAAAAGAATAGACATGACTGAGTCCATAAGTTCATATCAATAGGGGCAGGGGAGACGCTCCTTACTGTCTGTCTGTCTTTCCTTTCTTTCCTTCTTTCCTTCTTTCTTTCCTTCTTTCTTTTTTCTTTCTTTCCTTCTTTCTTTCCTTCTTTCCTTCTTTCCTTCTTTCTTTCTTCTTTCTTCTTCTTCTTTCTTCTTTCTTTTTCTTTCTTTCCTTCTTTCTTCTTTCTTCTTTTCCTTCTTTCCTTTTCTTTCTTTTCCTTTCTTTTCTTCTTTCTTTCTTTCTTTCCTTCTTTCTGTTTTTCTTTTCTTTCTTCTGTCTTTTTATTCTGTGAGGACCAAAGTAAGAAGACCAACAGTACAAGAAGGCCACAGTAAACGTCTAATGTATGTTTTTACTGGT
>NC_034178.2:69650871-69675891 GCF_002021735.2 Oncorhynchus kisutch
CTCTCTCCCCCTCTCTTCCCCCTCTCTCCCCTCCCTCCCTCCCTCCCTCCCTCCCTCCCTCCCTCCCTCCCTCCCTCCCTCCCTCCCTCCCTCCCTCCCTCTCCCCCTCTCTCTTTCCTCTCTCTACATAAAGCAGGATATACTACATAGTAGTCACCTTTTAGTAACACTGACCATTCATCACCTTTTAGTAACACTGACCATTCATCACCTTTTAGTAACACTGACCATTCATCACCTTTTAGTAACACTGACCATTCATCACCTTTTAGTAACACTGACCATTCATCACCTTTTAGTAACACTGACCATTCATCACCTTTTAGTAACACTGACCATTCATCACCTTTTAGTAACACTGACCATTCATCACCTTTTAGTAACACTGACCATTCATCACCTTTTAGTAACACTGACCATTCATCACCTTTTAGTAACACTGACCATTCATCACCTTTTAGTAACACTGACCATTCATCAGATGTGTACAGCAATAATAGAACACATTGTTATAGAGAGAAATTACAATTTATCATACAGAGTACCAATACATTTTTTATCTGCTTTTGATTTTCTACCTGAGGAAGGACATAAGTTAAACTCTTGTTACATTCCAGAAACATAATAATTGAAGTTTTCAGTTTTTCCATATTGGCTGTAAGCCTCTCCAATAATAATAATAATAATAAAAAAGTGTAATCCTACAAGAACTCGCATATTAGGCTGGGCTTGAGTAGTCTGTAAAGGGCTGTTGACAGCCAATAGGATATGAGGTGAAGGGTGGGCCCGAGCAAAAGCCTGACGAACTCAGAATATGTGTGTGTGTGTGTGTGTGTGTGTGTGTGTGTGTGTGTGTGTGTGTGTGTGTGTGTGTGCCAGGCTAGGGAACTCTCTGCTAGACAAATTTCAGGTCTGGACTCGGGGTGAGACTCAGGGAGGAGGATGAGGTGTTGTGTCATGGTTTTCCAGGACCTATCAGCAAACTAGACCCATGTTTATTTTCTATTTCCTACAGGGCTCAAACAATGTAAACAATCTGCTAGTGTGACTTCCTCTCTCCTAAGTTAAAAATAAAATAGATTATATTGTTGATAAAGTGATAACATGAACATATTTATTTGTATTGATATTATTTATATTTACTATACTATTTAACCCTGTCACTGATTGCCTCTATGTGTGTGTAGCTAACATCTCATTGAAAAGGTCAGTCTTTGTGCTGTAATTCCTAATGGGTTACCATAGTGGGTTGGCTGGACCATGTTCTTATATAGCCAATTGGGGCCAGTTTGTATGGCTGAACCAGGCTCTTATATAGCCAATTAGGGCCAGTTTGTATGGCAGGACTAGGTTCTTATATAGCCAATTAGGGCCCGTTTGTATGGCAGGACCAGGCTCTTATATAGCCAATTAGGGCCAGTTTGTATGGCAGGACCAGGTTCTTATATAGCCAATTAGGGCCCGTTTGTATGGCAGGACCAGGCTCTTATATAGCCTATTAGGGCCAGTTTTTATGGCTGGACCAATTTGGTGTTGCCATGGTACTTATAGCCTATAGACACCTGGTGTTACCATGGTACTTATAGCCTGTAGACAGACCCCTGGTGTTACCATGGTACTTATAGCCTATAGACAGACCCCTGGTGTTACTATGGTACTTGTAGCCTATAGACAGACCCCTGGTGTTACCATGGTACTTATAGCCTATAGACAGACCCCTGGTGTTACCATGGTACTTATAGCCTATAGACAGACCCTTGTTGTTACCATGGTACTTATAGCCCAGAGACCGACCCCTGGTGTTACCATGGTAGTTATAGCCTATAGACAGACCCCTGGTGTTGCCATGGTACTTATAGCCTATAGACAGACCCCTGATTTTGCCGTGGTAATTACTGCCTATAGCCTCACCCCTGGTGTTACCATGGTACTGTCATGCCCTGACCTTAGTTATCTATGTTTTATGTATTATTTTGGTCAGGTCAGGGTGTGACGAGGGTGGGTATGTGTGTTTTTGTCCTGTCTAGGGTTTTTGTATATCTATGGGTTTTCTGTATGTCTAGGTAATGTAGGTCTATGGTGGCCTGAATTGGTTCCCAATCAGAGGCAGCTGTTTATCGTTGTCTCTGATTGGGGATCCTATTTAGGTTGCCATTTTTCCGTTTTGGTTTTGTGGGTTGTTTTCTATGTGTAGTTGCATGTCAGCACTCGGTTTATCATAGCGGTCGTTTTGTTAGTTTGTTTAGTGGTCCTTCTTTATTAAAATAAGTATTTATTCTCATCAATACGATGAACGTGACAGGTAGTTATAGCCTATAGACAGACCCCTGGGGTTACCATGGTACTTATAGCCTATAGACAGACCCCTGGTGTTACCATGGTACTTATAGCCTATAGACAGACCCCTGGGGTTACCATGGTAGTTATAGCCTAGAGACAGACCCCTGGTGTTACCATGGTACTTATAGCCTATAGACAGACCCCTGGTGTTACCATGGTACTTATAGCCTATAGACAGACTCCTGGGGTTACCATGGTACTTATAGCCTATAGACAGACTCCTGGAGTGAGAGTGAGCAGTGATAGATTAGATGGTTTCCAGGTTGCATAGGAGCCAATAGAAAGTCAAACACTTTCTCCCTATGATGGTTGTCTTGGTTATTGTTGGGATTTTACTACAAACGTGTAGTGACCCAATGAAGTCAAACTCTCGAAGACTCAACTTTTTCCTTCATATTTACAACTAGAACTTTGGAGAAATCTAGCCATGCCACATTACCAACCTCCTAAAATCCACATTTACATTCCTCTGATGGTGATGTATTCAGCAGAGCTGTGAGAAGAGAAATGGGTGTGATTACAGAGCATCAGTGCAAAGGAGAAAGGATGTGACAGCTTAACAGCCTCTCCTTGGTAACATGTTAATAGTTAATACCTCCATGATTTACTCTCCCTGTCTCTTGTATTCTCACTGGGGCGTAGGCTGCACCCAAGGCCTTGAGCCTTCAGTTCATCACTTTGACTAATATTACTGCAGTGCACTCTTGGAAAAAAGGGTTCCAAAAGGGTTTTTCGAGTGTCACCATAGGAGAACCCTTTTTGGTTCCAGGTAGAACACTTTTTGTTTCCAGGTAGAACTCTTTTGGGTTCCGTGTAAAACCCTTTCCACAGTGGGTTCTTCTACATGGAACTCAAAAGGGTTCTACTTGGTTCTTTAAAGGGTTCTCCTATGGAGACAGCCAAAGAACCCTGTTATGTTCGAAGGCTCCCGAGTGCCCAGCGGTCTAAGGCACTGCATTTCAGTTACCCAATCATGGCAGGGCCCCCAGAGACACTCTGGTTGGAATTCAGGCTGTATCACAACCGGCCGTGATTGGGAGTCCCATAGGGTGGCGCACAATTGGCCCAGCGTCGTCCAGGTTTGGCCAGTGTGGGCTGTCATTGTAAATAAGAATATGTTCTTAACTGACTTAAATTAAATAAAAAATATGGAACCTATTTTTCGAAGAGTGTGGTCCTGAGTGCGCATGCACTGCTCAGGGAGTGACCTGGGACTCTCTAAAAGCCAGTTTCTCTCTAAAAGCCAGTTTCTCTCTAAAAGCCAGTTTCTCTCTAAAAGCCAGTTTCTCTCTAAAAGCCAGTTTCTCTCTAAAAGCCAGTTTCTCTCTAAAAGCCATGACGACAGCAATTCACCTCTTCTGAGAAGGGAACAAAATAACATTTCATGGCTGCTCATTGGCAACATGTGTGAGTGTCAGCTTAGAATGATGTAACGGATCATAATAATGTGAATTAAAAGTGATTGTTTCCCTGGATCCATTTTCTAAGTGCTTTCATAATTTGTCCCCTTTGCGTATTTTCGTGTCAGCACTTACTGAAACCAGGAGGGGAAAGTACCGGTGATTTGAATGACATATTCATTTAAAACCTTCAAAACAGGATTCCCCCTTCTTTCTGGGATCTTTGCTTACAATCATATCATGAGTAAATTACTTAATTGCACAGACACAAGTTAAAATGGTCTGAGTATGGAAGTGTTTTCCGTTATAATAATGATATATAATAATAACAGGACGATGAGGCATCAGCTCGTCACAATCCAACCTTCAAACTGGCTCAGGCTGCTGAACAATCTCTTTACCCAAAGTAGAAAATGGTTCACTGTTCTCCTTGCTCAATTGGCAGGTCTTCATTGTAAAATAAGAATTTGAATCAAAACTGACTCGCCTGATTTAGTAAAGGTTAAAGAAAGAAATATAAAAAATAAGTTGAAAGTTGTATCAGTTTTGTGGGAAGGGGATGCTCTCAGTGGGAGTAACTTCCAGATGGCAGGCAATGACTGTGTCACACACACACACACACACACACACACACACACACACACACACACACACACACACACACACACACACACACACACACACACACACACACACACACACACACACACACACACACACACAGGCTCAAAGCTCCAGACACCAACATCTGTTACGGTCAAGTGGTAAAGGAGGTGTAGACAGCGATAGCTGCTCCAGGCAAGCTCAAAGTATCTGATAGAAAACCAATCCTACTTGAAACCAAGTCTGCTGGTCTGTCCACACCGACGGCGAGGAGGCCCTCTTAGTCCAGATCAGGTTTCTTTTCAGTGTGATGTATAAACACCTTTTAACACTTTATCAAACCGTGTCTCCTAAAGTCTGCTCTGATGATCTGGCGTCTCAACTGAAGCACTTGGAGTACTTAATGCATTGTCTTTCATGATGGAAGATGGTTGGAAACTTAACTGTGTACCGAACATAGGTTGTGAAGCGTGGCCTTCCTTTTGTTAGATCAAGTGAGCTGGAAAGCTTCTTCAGGGGTAAAGAGTTCACTTGACTTTAGTATTTATTTAAAAACAAGGATCCACGTCAACGCTCTGTCTTGTTGAGCCAGATCCTATTAAGCTTGTTTTAGAGAGTGGAGTGGAGGGGAGTGGAGAGAGAGAGAGAGAGAGAGAGAGAGAGAGAGAGGTAAGGGCTGTCTCTTCCTTGTCTGATCATATCTTGTCGGTCTAAAACGACGCTCTACAAAGATTCTGACCATAAATGTACAAAACCACTCATATTCCCATATACAGTGCATCCTGAAGGATTCAGACTCCTTCACTTTTTCCACATTTTGTTATGTTACAGCCTTATTCTAAAATTGATTAAATAAAAAAATCTATCTACACACAATGACAAAGCCAAAACAGTTTTTTAGAAATGTTAATAAAAAACAGAAATACCTTATTTACATAAGTATTCAGACCCTACGCTATGAGACTTGAAATTGATCTCAGGTGCATTCTGTTTACATTGATCATCTTTGAGATGTTTCCACAACTTGATTGGAGTCCACATGTGGTAAATTCAACTGATTGGACATGATTTGATAAGGCACACACCTGTCTATATAAGGTCCCGCAGTTGACAGTGCATGTCAGAGCAGAAACCAAGCCATGAGGTCGAAGGACTTGTCTGTAGAGCTCCGAGACACAGTGTGTCGAGGCACAGATCTGGGGAAGGGTACCTAAAAAAAAAATCTGCAGCATTGAAGGTCCCCAAGAACCCGATGGTCACTCTGACAGAGATGGGAGAACCTTCCAGAAGGACAACCATCTCTGCAGCACTCCACCAATCAGGCCTTTTTGGTAGAGTGGCCAGATGGAAGACACTCCTCAGTAAAAGGTATGAGACAGCCCACTTGGAGTTTGCCAAAAGGCACGTAAAGACTCTCAGACCATGAGAAACAAGATTCTAGAGGAAACCTGGCACCATCTCTACGGTGAATCATGGTGGTAGCAGCAGCATCATGGTGTTCAGCGGCAGGCACTGGGAGACTAGTCAGGATTGAGGGAAAAATTAACGATTATCATCCAGAGTGCTTAGGACCTCAGACTGGGGCAAAGGTTCACCTTCCAACAGGACAATGACCCTAAGCACATAGCCAAGACAACACAGGAGTGGCTTCGGGACAAGACACTGAATGTCCTTGAGTAGCCCAACCAGAGCTTGGACATGAACCTGACCAAACATCTCTGGAGATACCTGAAAATAGCTACTGTATGTAGCGACACTCCCCATCCAACCTGACAGAGCTTGAGACGATCTGCAGAGAAGAATGGGATGAACTCCCCAAATACAGGTGTGCCAAGCTTATAGCGTCATACCCAAGAAGACTTGAGGCTGTAATTACTGTCAAAGATGCTTCAACAAAGTCCTGAGTAAAGGGTCTGAATACTTATGGAAATGTGAAATTTCAGTCTTTTATTTTTAATCCATTTGCAAAAATGTAGAAAATCCTGTTTCTGCTTTGTCATTATGGGGTATTGTACGTAGATTAATGAGGGGAAAACAACAATTTACTCAATTTTAGAGTAAGGCTGTAACGTAACAAAATGTGGAAAAAGGAGTCTGAATAATTTCCCTGTATCTAGTGTAGACTGCTCTATCTGACTCTCATCAAATATTTCCCCCACCTGCTAAAACTTTAAACCTCAAGGCAAGTTATGAGCCAGGCATTATGATGAATTATGACAACAAACACATTTTTCATTTTTCTTTTTAAGTTCAAATTTTCTCAAGATTTACACAGGTGTGTATGTCTGGCACAAAGCCAACCCTTGTAAATGTCAACCAAATTCATGGTCCAATATGAAATTAATTTCACAAGAGTATCCAGTTACATTTTAAGTTGTATTTTCTGTGTGCATTTTAAAGTGATTTATGTGCTTTTCACCTGGCCTCTGGATGATGTGTTATAACTAGGGCGAGGAGTGTTACCTCCCAATGGCAACATATCCAGGAAAAACTCCTGGTCCTGCTATGGGCGATACCTCTACCGTTTCCTGGTCAGGAAATAAGAACCTTACTTTTACTCAGTTGAGTACTTTTACTCAGTAGTTGTTTCCATGACAACTTGTCAAACACTTCTTTCTCTCTTCCTGTTCTCACAGAGCACCATTAGAAACTGCTGAGACGATCCACTGGGTGCTGTACCAGAGACGACCACCGGTACTTAAAAAAAATGATAACGATCAGGGCCCTGGGGCCACGGAGGGCCTGTGTTCTGCTGGGTGTGTTCCTCCAACTGCTGTTGTTGCTACCAGACACCACCTCTACAGACTCCATCGCTGCAACCTGGAACCAGAGCGGACCCCGACTAAAGCTCTCACACACAGGTAGGCATCTCTGTTATTCACCACTCTAACTTAGGGCTAGTTAACTATGGTACCGGTGGGCTACTTACTTATTTCACACACAGATCAGCATCTCATCTCTGCCCCGTTTTATTCTGAGCACCTCTGGTCCTCAAGGAGTGGGTTGCTCTGTTCCCCAACACAGCAGAACCTCTGGTACTCAAGGAGTGGGTTGCTCTGTTCCTCAACACAGCAGAACCTCTTGTCCTCAAGGAGTGGGTTGCTCTGTTCCTCATCACAGCAGAACCTCTGCTCCTTAAGGAGTGGGTTGCTCTGTTCCTCATCACAGCAGAACCTCTGCTCCTTAAGGAGTGGGTAGCCCTATTCCTCAACGCCACAGAATCTGTCTTCATTCACACATGCCTATAGGGCCTTGAGGTTTTCCTGACCATAACCTTGACCAGAGTGGGTATCCCTGTTCCTCAACACTGCAGAACCTCTGGTTCTCAAGGAGTCTGTATCCCTATTCCTCAACCCAACAGAACCTCTGGTTCTCAAGGAGTCTGTATCCCTGTTCTTCAACACCACAGAACCTCTGGTCCTCAAGGAGTCTGTATCCCTGTTCCTCAACCCAACAGAACCTCTGGTACTCAAGGAGTCTGTATCCCTGTTCCTCAACCCAACAGAACCTCTGGTAGTCAAGGAGTCTGTATCCCTGTTCCTCAACCCAACAGAACCTCTGGTACTCAAGGAGTCTGTATCCCTGTTCCTCAACCCAACAGAACCTCTGGTTCTCAATGAGTCTGTATCCCTGTTTCTCAACAGCGCCGAACCTCTGGTCCTCAAGGAGTGGGTATCCATGTTCCTCAACACCGCAGACTCTCTGGTTCTCAACGAGTAGAACCTCTGGTTCTCAACGAGTAGAACCTCTGGTTCTCAACGAGTGGGTATCCATGTTCCTCAACACCTCAGACCCTATGGTTCTCAATGAGTAGGTATCCTTGTTCCTCAACACCACAGATCATCTGTTCCTCAAGGAGTAGGTATCCTTGTTCCTCAACACAGCAGACCCTCTGTTCCTCAAGGAGTGGGTAGTTTTGTTCCTCAACACTGCAGAACCTCTGTTCCTCAAGGAGTGGGTAGTTTTGTTCCTCAACACAGCAGACCCTCTGTTCCTCAAGGAGTGGGTAGTTTTGTTCCTCAACACTGCAGAACCTCTGTTCCTCAAGGAGTGGGTAGTTTTGTTCCTCAACACTGCAGAACCTCTGTTCCTCAAGGAGTGGGTAGTTTTGTTCCTCAACACTGCAGAACCTCTGTTCCTCAAGGAGTGGGTAGTTTTGTTCCTCAACACTGCAGAACCTCTGTTCCTCAAGGAGTAGGTAGTTTTGTTCCTCAACACTGCAGAACCTCTGGTCCTCAAGGAGTAGGTAGTTTTGTTCCTCAACACAGCAGAACCTCTGTTCCTCAAGGAGTAGGTATCCCTGTTCCTCAACACAGCAGACCCTCTGTTCCTCAAGGAGTAGGTATCCCTGTTCCTCAACACCACAGACCCTCTGGTTCTCAATGAGTAGAACCTCTGTTCCTCAAGGAGTAGGTATCCTTGTTCCTCAACACAGCAGAACCTCTGTTCCTCAAGGAGTAGGTATCCCTGTTCCTCAACACCACAGACCCTCTAGTTCTCAATGAGTAGAACCTCTGTTCCTCAAGGAGTAGGTATCCCTGTTCCTCAACACAGCAGCACTGCTGGTTTTCATCCTTCTCTTCTAATTACGGTATATGTGTTGATTCAGACTGATTCCTAATTTCCTGTTGATAGATTGGAGCTATTGTATAATACCATTGTGTGCCAGGGGAAAAGGAGGGGGAGGTTGGTGGAAAGGGTTTTATTAGGATATTGTTTAAACTCAGTGAAGTAACATCTGAAACGCACGTAGGGCCGACACAGCAGGACCGCAATCCTGTTTTCCTAATTATGTCACCATGGCGATCCCCAACACACACATCAGCAAATTACTTTGTTGTCATTAGCTTAATGAATTCAGCACAGCGTTTTTATAGTTTTTATAGTGCCTATTGTTGTGCGACTGGCAGACTATCCAGGTATTATAGTTAGATTAAGGAAATTTATTAATGTTGATGTTGTTGTTTCGCTGTACTGTAGTTACATGTAGCTGGGGGGGTCTGTGGCAGCCAGGTTCTCTTCAGGTTTATTAGTCTAGATACTCAGAGATTTTATAGCTTATAACTCTTGTCCGGGTTATGGTCAGGAAAACCTCCTGGCCCTATAGACATGTGTTACTATATATGACTATCAATGACTGTATATGACTGTCAATGACTATCAATGACTGTATATGACTGTCAATGATTGTATATGACTGTCAATGACTATCAATGACTATCAATGACTGTATATGACTTTCAATGCCTATCAATGACTGTATATGACTATCAATGACTATATATGACTATCAATGACTATCAACGACTATCTATGACTATCAATGACTATATATGACTATATATGACTATCAATGACTATCAATGACTATCAGTGACTATCAATGACTATATATGACTATCAATGAATGTCAATGACTATTTATGACTGTCAATGACTATATATGACTATCAATGACTATACTGTATATGACGATAAATGACTACCGATCAAAATCAAATCAAATTGATTTATATAGCCCTTCTTACATCAGCTGATATCTCAAAGTGCTGTACAGAAACCCAGCCGAAAACCCCAAACAGCAAGCAATGCAGGTGTAGAAGCACGGTGGCTAGGAAAAACTCCCTAGAAAGGCCAAAACCTAGGAAGAAACCTAGAGAGGAACCAGGCTATGTGGGGTGGCCAGTCCTCTTCTGGCTGTGCCGGGTGGAGATTATAACAGAACATGGCCAAGATAATCAAATGTTCATAAATGACCAGCATGGTCCAATAATAATAAGGCAGAACAGTTGAAACTGGAGCAGCAGCACGGCCAGGTGGACTGGGGACAGCAAGGAGTCAGCATGTCAGGTAGTCCTGAGGCATGGTCCTAGGGCTCAGGTCCTCTGAGAGAGAGAAAGAAAGAGAGAAAGAGAGAATTAGAGAGAGCATACTTAAATTCACACAGGACACCGAATAGGACAGGAGAAGTACTCCAGATATAACAAACTGACCCTAGCCCCCCGACACATAAACTACTGCAGCATAAATACTGGAGGCTGAGACAGGAGGGGTCAGGAGACACTGAGACCAGAGTCATATGTGACTATATATTACTATCAATCAAAATATATGACTATTTATGACTGTCATTTAATATATGTGACTATATATGACTGTCAATTAATATATATGACTATTTATGACTATCATTTAATATATATGACTATTTATGACTGTCAATTAATATATATACGACTATTTATGACTATCAATGAATGTATATATGACTATTTTGACAGTCATTTGTTTGATGGGGTGCTGTCCTCAGATAATAGCATGGTTTGCTTTCGCCGTAAAGCCTTTTAAAACATCTGACACGGTGGCTAGATTAACAACATGTTAAACTGTATTTTGGTGTATTGCACTTGTGATTGTATGAAAGTGAAATATTTCTAATCATTTTTTAGGAGTTTCGCGCTCTGCAATTTCACCGGATGTTGTCGAAACGTTCCGCTAGTGGAACGCCTAGAAAGACAGGAACCTAGGAAGAACCCTAGAGAGGAACCAGGCTCTGAGGGGTGGCCGGTTCTCTTCTAGCTGTGTCGGGTGATCAATGACTATAAATGACTATACAGTGGGGCAAAAAAGTATTTAGTCAGCCACCAATTGTGCAAGTACTCCCACTTAAAAAGATGAGAGAGGTCTGTAGTTTTCATCATAGGTACACTTCAACTATGACAGAGAAAATGAGAAAAATAAATCCAGAAAATCACATTGTAGGATTTTTAATGAATTTATTTGCAAATTATGGTGGAAAATAAGTATTTGGTCACCTACAAACAAGCAAGATTTCTGGCACTCACAGACCTGTAACTTCTTCTTTAAGAGGCTCACTATACAGTATATGACTAAAAATGACCTATCCATGACTTCAGATGGGACAAGAGCTTTCTTGGTCCGGTCATGTGATCGTTAAAGTCATAATTTGAGATTTTAACAATGAGGCCCTTTATCTACTTCCCCAGAGTCAGATTAACCTGTGGATACCATTTTTATGTCTCTTCCTTCAGTTTGACATAAATAAAATTTGATTTGATTTGAAGTCCCTAACTAGCGTGCATTCATTGCCAATATCCCGAACTATCCCTTTAATTAAACTAGATAATTATTTCAGCAATACGGCATATGAACCCGGGGGATTATCGTGTAATAACTCTTGACTAAGGGCTGTTGTTAGGTCTGAGGTGAAGCCATCCTATATGAAGGAATTCGCCCTGAATCAGAGAAAAGCTGTTGGTCTCGTCATGTTCAAATGCAGAGGTATGTTGGAGATCAAAGAAATGTATAAATGCAACATGTTAAACAGATCGGAATAGCACACAACAAGGTTTCTATTAATAACCCCCACTGTACCAAACCAAATGCTAGGTAAGAAGTATAATAAATTATTTCTACTCACTTTTGTTCCCCGGGGGGAGATTAAGTTTCTGACTGGTCTGCGGGACAGTGGATACGCATTGATACTTGAAATGGAATTATTGCATCGTGGCATTTTGTATTTATTATTGTCTATATGACTCTGAGGGGTGGCCAATCCTCATCTGACCCTGGCGGGTGAACAATGTGACAATCAATCAGCATCCAGGATCCAAATGTGCTGTTTTATAAGTAGGCTACATTTACTATCTAGTTTCATGTCCATCTGTCATGCTGGTGTGGTATAATCTCTCCCTGGAAGGTGGGCTTGTATTAGTATGATACCTGCTAGGAAAATATCCTCTCTAATCAGTCATTTATTTTTGTCTGTCAGGCCTGTCTCTCTGTGTGTCTGACAGGCTTGCCTCTCTGTGTATCTGTCAGGCCTGCCCCTCTGTGTGTTTGACAGACCTGCCTCTCTGTGTGTTTGACAGGCCTGCCCTTCTGTGTATCTGACAGGCCTGCCTCTCTGTGTATCTGACAGGCCTGCCTCTCTGTTTGTCTGACAGGCCTGCCTCTCTGTGTATCTGACAGGCCTGCCTCTCTGTGTGTCTGACAGGCCTGCCTCTCTGTGTGTTTGACAGGCCTGCCTCCCTTTGTGTCTGACAGGCCTGCCTCTCTGTGTATCTGACAGGCCTGCCCCTCTGTGTATCTGACAGGCCTGCCTCTCTGTGTATCTGACAGGCCTGCCTCTCTGTGTATCTGACAGGCCTGCCTCTCTGTGTGTCTGAGAGGCCTGCCTCTCTGTGTATCTAACAGGCCTGCCTCTCTGTGTATCTAACAGGCCTGCCTCTCTGTGTGTCTGACAGGCCTGCCTCTCTGTGTGTTTGACAGGCCTGCCTCCCTTTGTGTCTGACAGGCCTGCCTCTCTGTGTATCTGACAGGCCTGCCCCTCTGTGTATCTGACAGGCCTGCCTCTCTGTGTATCTGACAGGCCTGCCTCTATGTGTGTCTGACAGGCCTGCCTCTCTGTGTGTCTGAGAGGCCTGCCTCTCTGTGTATCTAACAGGCCTGCCTCTCTGTGTATCTAACAGGCCTGCCTCTCTGTGTGTCTGACAGGCCTGCCTCTCTGTGTGTTTGACAGGCCTGCCTCCCTGTGTGTCTGACAGGCCTGCCTCTCTGTGTGTTTGACAGGCCTGCCTCTCTGTGTATCTGACAAGCCTGCCTCTCTGTGTGTCTGACAGGCCTGCCTCTATGTGTGTCTGACAGGCCTGCCACCCCATGTTGTACTATAAATCTAGCCCTAGGGATTATGGTTTGTGGGTGTGTGGTCAGAGGTTTGTGTGTGAATGATAACATCCTGCCCTCCCCCTCCCTTAAGATGGGTCGGCCGGACTGGGTTCCTGAGGTCACTCTCTGGGGTTAGAGAGAGAGAGAGAGAGAGAGAGAGAGAGAGAGAGAGAGAGAGAGAGAGGTTAAGAGAGAGAGAGGTTAAGAGAGAGAGAGAGAGAGAGAGAGAGAGAGAGAGAGAGAAAGAGAGAGAGAGAGAGAGAGAGAGAGAGAGAGAGAGAGAGAGAGAGAAAGAGAGAGAGAGAGAGAGAGAGAGAGAGAGAGAGAGCGAGATAGAGAGAGAGAGAGAGAGAGAGATTAAGAGAGAGAGAGAGAGAGAGATTAAGAGAGAGAGAGGTTAAGAGAGAGAGAGAGAGAGAGAGAATGAAATACATCTCTCCATAGCAAGAGGGGTTCCTCTGCAAATTTCACAGCAATTCCTCAAAGAACCCAAAGCAGATACACTTTGTCATATGACTGACTGTGCCTCTTCCAGTTACATTTGAGTTAATGGGTTAGAACTGCACCTGTTTGATGCCACAATTAGATTGGAAGAAAGCTGCTGGTAACTAATAAAGGTCTTTAAATCGATCGATCGATCGAACCAACGAACTGGTCATGTAAATTGTGTTCCTCTGTTATTTTGTTCCCAGCCATTCATAGTCTTACTTACTAGTCTGAACCATGATTGTGAATGATGATATGTTCACAGACTGCTTGTTGGAGTCAAAAGACTGTACCACATGGGCGGTAGGTAGCCTCAAGGTTAGAGTGTTGGGCCAATAACTGAAAGATTGCTGGTTCGAATACTGGAGTCGACAAGGCAAGGATTGTTTATCTAGTGCTGTGTCCTTGAGAAAGGCACCGAAGCTTAATTGCTCTACAATGGTGACCCTGGCCGTGACCCCACTCAAGTGTCTCAGGGGGAGTTGGGATATGGAAGAAATAGATTTCCATTGCAAACAAATTTAAACACCCCCCAATTACTGTTGTCTGTGATTGCTAAACTCTTGTAAAAAAAAAACGGTGCTATCTAGAACCTGAAAGAGTTCTTCGGCTGTCCCCCTAGGATAACCCTTTGTGTCTCCACGTAGAACCTGTTTTTGGTTCCATCTAGGACACTTATCACAGAGGGTTTTTACATTGAACCCAAAAGGGTTCTACCTGCAACCTAAAAGGGTTCTACCTGGAACCAAAAGGAGTGTAGGTCTGGGGAGTGTGTGGTGGAGTCAGGTATTGTCAGCAGTGTAACTCACAACCGATTGTCTTTACGGTAGATGGTTTTATTGTCATTACAGCTGATGGTTTTATTGTCATTACAGCTGATGGTTTTATTGTCATTACAGCTGATGGTTTTATTGTCATTACAGCTGATGGTTTTATTGTCATTATGGCAGATGGTTTTATTGTCATTACAGCTGATGGTTTTATTGTCATTACAGCTGATGGTTTTATTGTCATTATGGCTGATGGTTTATTGTCATTATGGCAGATGGTTTTATTGCCATTATGGCAGATGGTTTTGTTGTCATTATGGCAGATGGTTTTGTTGTCATTATGGCTGATGGTTTTATTGTCATTATGGCAGATGGTTTTATTGTCATTACGTTAGATGGTTTTATTGTCATTACATCTGATGGTTTTATTGTCATTACGTCAGATGGTTTTATTGTCATTACAGCTGATGGTTTTATTGTCATTACGGCAGATGGTTTTATTGTCACTACAGCTGATGGTTTTATTGTCATTATGGCTGATGGTTTTATTGTCATTACGGCAGATGGTTTTATTGTCATTGCAGCTGATGGTTTTATTGTCATTATGGCTGATGGTTTTATTGTCATTACGGCAGATGGTTTTATTGTCATTACAGCTGTTGGTTTTATTGTCATTATGGCTGATGGTTTTATTGTCATTACAGCTGATGGTTTATTGTCATTACAGCTGATGGTTTATTGTCATTATGGCTGATGGTTTATTGTCATTACAGCTGATGGTTTTATTGTCATTACAGCTGATGGTTTTATTGTCATTACAGCTGATGGTTTTATTGTCATTATGGCAGATGGTTTTATTGTCATTACAGCTGATGGTTTTATTGTCATTATGGCTGATGGTTTTATTGTCATTACAGCTGATGGTTTTGTTGTCTCTGAACAGACTTCACTTCTTCTGCTTTTGCTTTGTTAACTTCTTATGTCATAAACCCTGCCGATAGGTAGATGTGAATACAGTACACACACCGGCCATAAACCCTGCCGATAGGTAGATGTGAATACAGTACACACACACACCGGCCATAAACCCTGCCGATAGGTAGATGTGAATACAGTACACACACCGGCCATAAACCCTGCCGATAGGTAGATGTGAATAACAGTACACACACCGGCCATAAACCCTGCCGATAGGTAGATGTGAATACAGTACACACACCGGCCATAAACCCTGCCGATAGGTAGATGTGAATACCGTACACACACCGGCCATAAACCCTGCCGATAGGGTAGATGTGAATACAGTACACACACCGGCCATAAACCCTGCCGATAGGTAGATGTGAATACAGTACACACACCGGCCATAAACCCTGCCGATAGGTAGATGTGAAAACAGTACACACACACACACCGGCCATAACCCTGCCGATAGGTAGATGTGAAAACAGTACACACACACCGGCCATAAACCCTGCCGATAGGTAGATGTGAAAACAGTACACACACACACCGGCCATAAACCCTGCCGATAGGTAGATGTGAAAACATTACACACACACACACCGGCCATAAAACCCTGCCGATAGGTAGATGTGAAAACAGTACAACACACACACCCGGCCATAAAACCCTGCCGATAGGTAGATGTGAACACACACACACACACCGGCCATAAACCCTGGCCGATAGGTAGATGTGGAAAAACAGTACACACACACACCGGCCATAAACCCTGCCGATAGGTAGATGTGAAAACAGTACACACACACACACACCGGCCATAAACCCTGCCGATAGGTAGATGTGAAAACAGTACACACACCGGCAATAAACCCTGCCGATAGGTAGATGTGAAAACAGTACACACACACACACACGGCCATAAACCCTGCCGATAGGTAGATGTGAAAACAGTACTCACACCGGCCATAAACCCTGCGATTAGATGGATGTGAAAAACAGTTCTCACACCGGCCATAAACCCTGCCGATAGGTAGATGTGAAAACAGTACACACACCGGCAATAAACCCTGCCGATAGGTAGATGTGAAAACAGTACTCACACCGGCCATAAACCCTGCCGATAGGTAGATGTGAAAACAGTACTCACACCGGCCATAAACCTTGCCAATAGGTAGATGTGAAAACAGTACTCACACCGGCCATAAACCCTGCCGATAGTAGATGTGAAACAGTACTCACACCGGCCATAAACCCTGCCGATAGGTAGATGTGAAAACAGTACTCACACCGGCCATAAACCCTGCCGATAGGTAGATGTGAAACAGACTGTGAAAACAGTACTCACACCGACCATAAAACCCTGCCGATAGGGTAGAATGTGAAAACAGTACACCACACAACACACCGGCCATAACCCTGCCGATAGGTAGATGTGAAAACAGTACACACACACACACCGGCCATAAACCCTGCCGATAGGTAGATGTGAAAACAGTACACACACACACCGGCCATAAACCCTGCCGATAGGTAGATGTGAAAACATTACACCACACACACACCGGCCATAAACCCTGGCCGATAGGTAGAATGTGAAAACAGTACACACACACCCCACCGGCCATAAACCCTGCCGATAGGTAGATGTGAACACACACACACACCGGCCATAAACCCTGCCGATAGGTAGATGTGAAAACAGTACACACACACACCGGCCATAAAACCCTGCGATAGGTAGATGTGAAAACTGTACACACACACACACCGGCCATAAACCCTGCCGATAGGTAGATGTGAAAACAGTACACACACCGGCAATAAACCCTGCCGATAGGTAGATGTGAAACAGTACACACACACACACACCGGCCATAAACCCTGCCGATAGGTAGATGTGAAAACAGTACTCACACCGGCCATAAAACCCTGCGATTAGATGGATGTGAAAAACAGTTCTCACACCGGCCATAAACCCTGCCGATAGGTAGATGTGAAAACAGTACACACACCGGCAATAAACCCTGCCGATAGGTAAGATGTGAAAACAGTACTCACACCGGCCATAAACCCTGCCGATAGGTAGATGTGAAACACAGTACTCACACCGGCCATAAAACCTTGCCGATAGGTAGATGTGAAAACAGTACTCACACCGGCCATAAACCCTGCCGATAGGTAGATGTGAAAACAGTACTCACACGGCCATAACCCTGCCGATAGGTAGATTGAAAACAGACTCACACCGGCCATAAAACCCTGCCGATAGGTAGATGTGAAAACAGTACTCACCACCGGCCCATAAACCCTGCCGAGATGTAGATGGTGAAACAGTACTCACACCGGCCATAAACCCTGCCGATAGGTAGATGTGAAAACAGTACTCCACACCGACCATAAACCCTGCCGATAGGTAGATGTGAAAACAGTACTCACACCGCCATAAACCCTGCGATTAGATGGATGTGAAAACAGTACTCACACCGGCCATAAAACCCTGCGATTAGATGGATGTGAAAACAGTACTCACACCGGCCATAAACCCTGCCGATAGGTAGATGTGAAAACAGTACTCACACCGGCCATAAACCCTGCCGATAGGTAGATGTGAAAACAATACTCACACCGGCCAATAAACCCTGCCGATAGGTAGATGTGAAAACAGTACTACCACCGGCCATAAACCCTGCCGATAGGTAGATGTGAAAACAGTACTCACACCGGCCAGTAAACCCTGCTGATAGGTAGATGTGAAAACAGTACTCACACCGGCCATAAACCCTGCGATTAGATGGATGTGAAAACGTACTCACACCGGCCATAAACCCTGCCGATAGGTAGATGTGAAACAGTACTCACACGGCCATAAACCCTGCCGATAGGTAGATGTGAAAACAGTACTGCACACCGGCCATAAACCCTGCTGATAGATGGATGTGAAAACAGTACTCACACCGGCCATAAACCCTGCGATTAGATGGATGGGAAAACAGTACTCACACCGGCCATAAACCCTGCTGATAGGTAGATGTGAAACGTTACTCACACCGGCCATAAACCCTGCCGATAGGTAGATGTGAAACAGTACTCACACCGGCCATAAACCCTGCCGATAGGTAGATGTTGAAAACAGTTACTCACACCGGCATAAACCCTGCTGATAGAGGATGTGAAAACAGTACTCACACGGCCATAAACCCTGCGATTAGATGGATGTGAAAACAGTACTCACACCGGCCATAAACCCTGCTGATAGGTTAGAGTGTGAAAACGTACTCACACCGGCCATAAACCCTGCCGATAGGTAGAGTGTGAAAACAGTACTCACACCGGCCATAAACCCTGCCGATAGGTAGATGTGAAAACATTACTCACACCGGCCATAAACCCTGCTGATAAGATGGATGTGAAAACAGTACTCACACCGGCCATAAACCTGCGATTAGATGGATGTGGAAAACAGTACTCACACCGCATAACCCTGCTGATAGGTAGATGTGAAAACGTACTCACCACCGGCCATAAACCCTTGCCGATAGGTAGATGTGAAAACAGTACTCACACCGGCCATAAACCCTGCCGATAGGTAGATGTGAAAACAGTACTCACACCGGCCCATAAACCCTGCTGATAGATGGATGTGAAAACAGTACTCACACCGGCCATAAACCCTGCGATTAGATGGATGTGGAAAACAGTACTCACACCGGCCATAAACCCTGCCGATAGGTAGATGTGAAAACAGTACTCACACCGGCCATAAACCCTGCCGATAGGTAGATGTGAAAACAGTACTCACACCGTCCATAAACCCTGCTGATAGATGGATGTGAAAACAGTACTCACACCGGCCATAAACCCTGCTGATAGGTAGATGTGAAAACAGTACTCACACCGGCCATAAACCCTGCCGATAGGTAGATGTGAAAACAGTACTCACACCGGCCATAAAACCCCTGCGATTAGATGGATGTGAAAACAGTACTCACACCCGGCCATAAACCCTGCGATTAGATGGATGTGAAACAGTACTCACACCTGCCATAAACCCTGCCGATAGGTAGATGTGAAAACAGTACTCACACCGGCCATAAACCCTGCCGATAGGTAGATGTGAAAACAGTACTCACACCGGCCATAAACCCCTGGCCGATAGGTAGATGTGAAAAACAGTACTCGCACCGGCCATAAACCCTGCCGATAGGCAGATGTGGAAACAGTACTCACACCGGCCATAAACCCTGCTGATAGGTAGATGTGAAAACAGTACTCACACCGGCCATAAACCCTGCGATTAGATGGATGTGAAAACAGTACTCACACCGGCCATAAACCCTGCGATAGGTAGATGTGAAAACAGTACTCACACCGGCCATAAACCCTGCCGATAGTAGATGTGAAAACAGTACTCACACCGGCCAATAAACCCCTGCTGATAGATGGATGTGAAAACAGTACTCACACCGGCCATAAACCCTGCGATTAGATGGATGTGAAAAACAGTACTCACACCGGCCATAAACCCTGCGATAGGTAGATGTGAAAACAGTACTCACACCGGCCATAAACCCTGCCGATAGGTAGATGTGAAAACAGTACTCACACCGGCCATAAACCCTGCCGATAGTAGATGTGAAAACAGTACTCACACCGGCCATAAACCCTGCCGATAGGTAGATGTGAAAACAGTACTCACACCGGCCATAAACCCTGCTGATAGATGGATGTGAAAACAGTACTCACACCGGCCATAAACCCTGCGATTAGATGGATGTGAAAACAGTACTCACACCGGCCATAAACCCTGCCGATAGGTAGATGTTAAAACAGTACTCACACCGGCCATAAACCCTGCCGATAGGTTAGATGTGAAAAACAGTACTCACACCGGCCATAAACCCTGCTAATAGATGGAGTGAAAACAGTTACTCCACACCGGCCATAAACCCTGCCGATAGGTAGATGTGAAAACAGTACTCACACCGGCCATAAAACCCTGCCGATAGGTAGATGTGAAAACAGTACTCACACCGGCCATAAACCTGCTGATAGGTAGATGTGAAAAACATTACTTCACACCGGCCATAAAACCCTGCTGATAGATGGATGTGAAAACAGTACTCACACCGGCCATAAACCCTGCGATTAGATGGATGTGAAAACTAATACTTCTTCTTTCAACTGAAATGTCCCTTTTTGTGTTTTTGACGAGTGTTCTTGACTGGAAGGTGGTTAGGGACCAATGTAAACAGTGGCTGCAGGTGCAGAATGACTTCATGTCTCTGCATTTTCCACATCCCAAATTGACACCCTATTCCATGTACAATATAGAGCGTTACTTATGTGCCCTAGTCAAAAGTAGTGCACTATGTAGGAATAGGTGCCTTTTGGGACACACTGTGTCTCGGGCCAACAACACAAAGTTGATGAGAAACTTCAACACCCTGCTATCATTTGACAGCTGCACCTTTGACTGCTGAAGCACACACACACACACACACCACACACACACACAACACATCCACCACACCACACACACACACACGAACACCACACACACACACACACACACACACACACACACACACACACACACACACACACAGACACACACTCCATGCAAACACACACCTCCGCTCACAATCGCTAGGACGAGAGATTACCGGGTGTTATACAGTACATCAGGTCCAAACACACATTCCTCATGTTTCTCTTTACAAGGACTGGAGAGAAACATTTCAACATTGGTGGAATCAAATGTCAAATCCATTACACACAAAAAACAGGAAGCAATGAGGAGAGGAGATGAGAAGAGGAAGAAGAAGATGAAGGAGAAGGGGTCAAGCATCTTCTTCTCTCCAAATCAAATCAAAGTTTATTCGTCACATTGCGCGAATACAACAGACCCTACAGTGAAACGGTGACTTAACCAACATTTAAGATTTTTAAGAAAAATAAAGAAATAAAGTGTTATGTTAAAAATAGAAAATTTTAGTAACAAATAATTAAGAGCAGCAGAAGTAAAAGAATAATAGTGAGGTTATATACAGGGTGTTACGGTACAGAGTCAATGTGGAGGTTATATACAGGGTATTACGGTACAGAGTCAATGTGGAGGTTATATACAGGGTGTTACGGTACAGAGTCAATGTGGAGGTTATATACAGGGTATTACGGTACAGAGTCAATGTGGAGGTTATATACAGGGTGTTACGGTACAGAGTCAATGTGGAGGTTATATACAGGGTATTACGGTACAGAGTCAATGTGGAGGTTATATACAGGGTATATACGGTACAGAGTCAATGTGGAGGTTATATCAGGGTATTACGGTACAGAGTCAATGTGGAGGCTATATACAGGGTATTACGGTACAGAGTCAATGTGGAGGTTATATAAGGGTGTTACGGTACAGAGTTCAATGTGGAGGTTATATACAGGGTGTTACGGTACAGAGTCAATGTGGAGGCTATATACAGGAGGTACCGTACAGAGTCAATGTGGAGGCTATATACAGGGTGTTACGGTACAGAGTCAATGTGGAGGCTATATACAGGGTGTTACGGTACATAGTCAAATGTGGAGGCTATATACAGGGTGTTACGGTACAGAGTCAATGTGGAGGCTATATACAGGGGTGTTACGGTACAGAGTCAATGTGGAGGCTATAGTACAGGGTGTTACGGTACAGAGTCAATTGGAGGCTATATACAGGGTGTTACGGTACAGAGTCAATGTGGAGGTTATATACAGGGTGTACGGTACAGAGTCAATATAGAGGCTATATACAGGGTGTTACGGTACAGAGTCAATATAGAGGCTATATACAGGGGGTGTACGGTACAGAGTCAATGTGGAGGCTATATACAGGGGGTACTGGTACAGAGTCAATGTGGAGGCTATATACAGGGGGGGGTACCGGTACAGAGTCAATGGGAGGCTATTATACAGGGTGTTACGGTACAGAGTCAATGTGAGGTTATATACAGGGTGTACCGTACAGTGTCAATGTGGAGGCTATATACAGGGTGTTACGGTACAGAGTCAATGTGGAGGCTATATACAGGGTGTACCGGTACAGAGTCAATGTGGAGGCTATATACAGGGTTTACGGTACAAGTCAATGTGTGGAGGTTATATACAGGGTGGTACCGGTACAGTGTCAATGTGGAGGCTATATACAGGGTGTTACGGTACAGAGTCAATGTGGAGGCTATATACAGGGGGTACCGGTACAGAGTCAATGTGGAGGCTATATACAGGGTGTTACGGTACAGAGTCAATGTGGAGGTATATACAGGGTGTACCGGTACAGAGTCAATGTGGAGGCTATATACAGGGTGTTACGGTACAGAGTCAATGTGGAGGCTATATACAGGGTGTTACGGTACAGAGTCAATGTGGAGGCTATATACAGGGTGTTACGGTACAGAGTCAATGTGGAGGTTATATACAGGGTGTTACGGTACAGAGTCAATGTGGAGGCTATATACAGGGTGTTACGGTACAGAGTCAATGTGGAGGCTATATACAGGGTGTTACGGTACAGAGTCAGTGTGGAGGCTATATACAGGGTGTTACGGTACAGAGTCAATGTGGAGGCTATATACAGGGTATTACGGTACAGAGTCAATGTGGAGGTATATACAGGGTGTTACGGTACAGAGTCAATGTGGAGGCTATATACAGAGTGTTACGGTACAGAGTCAATGTGGAGGCTATATACAGGGGGTACCGGTACAGAGTCAGTGTGGAGGCTATATACAGGGTGTTACGGTACAGAGTCAATGTGGAGGTTATATACAGGTATTACGGTACAAGTCAATGTGGAGGCTATATCTACAGGGTGTTACGGTACAGAGTCAATGTGGAGGTTATATACAGGGTAATTACGGTACGAGTCAATGTGGAGGCTATATACAGGGTGTTACGGTACAGAGTCAATGTGGAGGCTATATACAGGGTGTACCGGTACAGAGTCAATGTGGAGGCTATATACAGGGTGTTACGGTACAGAGTCAATGTGGAGGCTATATACAGGGTGTACCGGTACAGAGTCAATGTGGAGGCTATATACAGGGTGTTACGGTACAGAGTCAATGTGGAGGCTATATACAGGGGTACCGGTACAGAGTCAATGTGGAGGCTATATACAGGGTGTTACGTACAGAGTCAATGTGGAGGTTATATACAGGGTGTACCGGTACAGAGTCAATGTGGAGGCTATATACAGGGTGTTACGGTACAGAGTCAATGTGGAGGCTATATACAGGGTGTTACGGTACAGAGTCAATGTGGAGGCTATATACAGGGTGTACGGTACAGAGTCAATGTGGAGGTTATATACAGGGTTTACGGTACAGAGTCAATGTGGAGGCTATATACAGGGTGTACGGTACAGAGTCAATGTGGAGGCTATATACAGGGTGTTACGGTACAGAGTCAGTGTGGAGGCTATATACAGGGTGTTACGGTACAGAGTCAATGTGGAGGCTATATACAGGGTATTACGGTACAGAGTCAATGTGGAGGTATATACAGGGTGTTACGGTACAGAGTCAATGTGGAGGCTATATACAGGTGTTACGGTACAGAGTCAATGTGGAGGCTATATACAGGTGGGTACCGTACAGAGTCAATGTGGAGGCTATATACAGGGTGGTTACGGTACAGAGTCAATGTGGAGGCTATATACAGGGTGTTACGGTACAGAGTCAATGTGGAGGCTATATACAGGGTATTACGGTACAGAGTCAATGGGAGGCTATAAGGGTATTACGGTACAGAGTCAATGTGGAGGCTATATACAGGGTGTTACGGTACAGAGTCAAATGTGGAGGCTATATACAGGGTGTTACGGTACAGAGTCAATGTGGAGGCTATATACAGGGTGTTACGGTACAGAGTCAATGTGGAGGCTATATACAGGGTGTTACGGTACAGAGTCAAATGTGGAGGCTATATACAGGGTGTTACGGTACAGAGTCAATGTGGAGGTTATATACAGGGTGTTACGGTACAGAGTCAATGTGGAGGCTATATACAGGGTGTTACGGTACAGAGTCATGTGGAGGCTATATACAGGGGTTACGGTACAGAGTCAATGTGGAGGCTATATACAGGGTTTTACGGTACAGAGTCAATGTGGAGGCTATATACAGGGGTGTACGGTACAGAGTCAATGTGGAGGCTATATACAGGGTGTTACGGTACAGAGTCCAATGTGGGAGGCTATATACAGGGGGTACCGTACAGAGTCAGTGTGGAGGCTATATACAGGGTGTTTACGTACAGAGTCAATGTGGAGGCTATATACAGGGTGTTACGGTACAGAGTCATGTGGAGGCTATATACAGGGTACGGTACAGAGTCAATGTGGAGGCTATATACAGGGTGTTACGTACAGAGTCAATGTGGAGGCTATATACAGGGGTTTACGGTACAGAGTCAATGTGGAGGCTATATACAGGGTGTTACGGTACAGAGTCAATGTGGAGGTTATATACAGGGTGTTACGGTACAGAGTCAATGTGGAGGCTATATACCGGTGTTAACGGTACAGAGTCAATGTGGAGGCTATATACAGGGTGTTTACCGGTACAGAGTCAATGTGGAGGCTATATAGGGTGTTACGGTACAGAGTCAATGTGGAGGCTATATACAGGTGTACGGTACAGAGTCAATGTGGAGGCATATACAGGGTGTTACGGTACAGAGTCAATGTGAAGGCTATATACAGGGTGTTACTGTACCGAGTCAATGTGGAG